>NW_020450849.1:2667569-2735069 GCF_003343035.1 Apteryx rowi
ATCCTTACATCTCATGTTGTCTTCAGTTTAACTCGCATTTATGATGCCTAGAGCAGCCAATGATCTATTTTATTTTCCAGATATTCTTCAAAATTTAGTTGAAATGTACAGAATTCGGTTAAATATCCAGAGAGATTGCAACAGAAGAGTGAAATCCACCTGGTCTATTAGAAGTTAAATAYGGAACAGAGGGTTTCCAAAACTAAATGTAGAAACCTCGATGAAACAAATGCTCTCTTCTCTGACATGAGAAAAGCAGAATATAAATTTAATAATCATGAAGAAACATTCTAATCCTGCTAACTCTTTTAAGGAACTGTCAAAAGAAAGACATCTTTTTCTCCTAGAGGAATCAGAGAGAGCTAAAAATATAAAACTGAAACTGTTACCACTGGGCCAAAAGCAGAGAACAGAATTTAGTGTCCTAATCATAAGGAAGATAATTGCTGCTGAAACAAATTTCACTCCTGATAAGATTTCAAAAACCACTAAGTACATATTAGCAGTGATGTGTGCATTCTTGGAAAAAGCTGCTGTGAATCTTCAAGGCAGCGCGGGCTTAAGTGATGTGCAAAGAACCTATGGTAATGACGATGACATTAAAAGGTTCACAGAACCAGTATTAATAGCTAGAAGCAGATGAAGCACTAGTTTTCTGCAAGGGATCATAGACAAAAACACAAAGCTAGGAAGAAAAGAGAATATGAATTTTGAGAACAGCTAAAAACATCAGGTGAACTCTTCCATCTATGGTCACCTAGGAGATAAGAAGGGACTTGAAGAATACAGATCAGCTAGAACTGAAATTTTGTTCGTATTAGAATTCCAACAAATAACTCCATATTGGGGATTATGCTGAGCAAACATAATAATAATGCTGAAAACTTGCTCAGCATTTGACGCTCACAAAGAGGTATAACTGTATTCTTGAAAGAAACGTATCCCACAAGTGAGAGGATTCTTGGACATATCATCCTTGAATCAAACAATAATTCTGATGTTATAATAAAATTTGTTTCATAAAAATTAACTGAGTTTAAAGTTAATGGATTCCTTTTTTCAGAAAGGAAGCTATTTATTTTTCCAAGTGTAATAATCTTTGAAGATAAATGTCCAGTTTAAGCACTACATAAAGGAGCCAAATTGGGCTGTACTTTGAATATTTATATTTTTGGTGATTTTAGCATTATTTTCAAGTGTTCTGTTTCAAGCCTTTTGCAAAAGCAAATGCTGCATTTGGAGATGAATGGTATTTTGCAAAAGGTAGTTGTTTTCGTGCCTTGTTGGAAACCATAAGCAGCGATGCTGGATGTAAGAACATGAAAGTGAAATCCATCCTAACAGAAGTGAAACTTACTGGACTGATTTCCTGTCTGGCATAAGTAATGGGAGACATGAATGAGAATWTTAAATTTGATATTTACTGTTATATTTTCACTAGTTCCTTGTCTTAGCAACACAGCAAACATATTCTCTAAAATGTGGTTCTACTAATGTTGACATTTGTCCTTTAAACAAACATGCAGGACAGAATGCATGGCCTCTGCCACAGGAAATACAGTTACCAACCTTGTAAGCATCAATGAAAACAGGTATATATTCGAATATAAGTGGTCCCAGTGAGACTGCTTCTGAAGTGCATTTTCAGGACTGGGGCCAAAAGGAAGAAATGACACACTGACTGTGGAATTCACAAGAAGTAGACTTGAAGTATAGGTTAGTGAGTCTTCAGGGAGTAAGCTTCAGAAAATCCTTCATGCAAAGAATGATGTAGAACAATTGTCCTGCTGGCTGAGAACATGTGGAGAGCAGAAAGAATCACAGCCAAAGACAAGCTTGCTTAGATGCCTGCTTCCAAGGAGATTGTTCTTAAACTCTTCTTAGCATCAAATACAAATGTGATTCATATCCTCATCAATACAAATGATCAGCCAAAGTAGGGTTGAGGAGGCAGTAGAAATGGGTTAATTAGGTGCAGGAAACATACTGGAGAACTTCTGAGTAGGTTACCGTTTTCCTATAACGAATGATTAAAATAATCTATTTTTTTTTATTCACTATGACTGCTCCATTATGTATCATTAGGGAATGGAGATTTATGTATGCAAGTATTTGCCAGACAACAAAAGAGGGATGTAGGGGCTGTTTAGCATATGGCAGAAGAAAAAGTTAACAAGAAGATTCTACTAGCCGGTTTACACAGTGGGCTTTGCCCACAGTGGGCTAATTAACCTTAAAAAGATGCAAGATGAAAGGGGCTAAAAATTCATCTCAATCGACAGTGCACTGAGTATGCTATGGGTAATAATGATTTTAATTTATCTCAAAGAAGAGATACTTGGTGGAAATTAGAAAATCTGAAAATTGAATTATTATGGACCAGTTGGCCTGTTTACCCAGCATTCTGTTTTTATATTAATAAGAGCACAATTTACAGACTCTGAGGCTACACTGACACTAGTAAGCTAAGCAGTGCTAAGGAACATTTTCAGAAAACTGAAACTCAGTCATCTCTACAGTTAAACTGTGAGAACGGGCAATGGCAGAGTTTTGGCCTGGGCCTACAAGCATTCTCCTAAACAATTCCTGGGCMCAGCTGAGGAGCTATCATAAGCCTGCAACCGTTTCCAATAGGCAGTTTGTATGGGGACTTCATCTTTTAGGGAGTAAAAGAATTTAATAGGATGTTCTCAAGCACATTTAATTTACTAGCACAGACAAAACCTGAGTTTTCTGGAGTCCATTTCACCTAAAGGTCACTCTAACCAAAGCTCTTTAGCAAAGTTATATGAAGAAACCATATTGATAATTTTAATGAACAATGATCAGTCATTTTTGGACCTGGACACGGTATGCCATTAAGAAGGAAATACAACAACTTTATATTTCCTTTATATGCACTCTCTGTGCCAATAACTGTTTGACAAAAGCCAGAGGGCACGCAGCCAGAGACTCCATTGTGGAAAGAAAGCCATTCTGATCCAATGAATAGAAAAACAAGAGGCTTTGACCACCACTTAGGAAAACAATAACACAGTCATCATCAATCAAAGCAGAACTGGATAGCAGAGAAGATATTGCTACATTCTTAGTTTGTCTAACTACACAGGTAATTAAGTTCCTACCTCACTTGTCAGAGTGAGTTGTTCTGTAAATCAAAGTTTAGAGATAAACAGCAAGTGGTATTACTGGGTAAAATGAGCTGAAGGGTCTTAACCAAATTCCTAAGTCTGACGTGCAAATATTTGATATGAATGTGCAAAGTTAGAGAATGACTGGGAGAGCTTCCATCTGCAATGCTGCACTCACAATGAACTCTGTCTACAGAACTGGAGCCTATTACAAAAAATAAATTAGGTTCATCCTTTGAGGACTAAACATTGCTCTGCAGAAAACTCAGTTCTCCAACTTTGGTGAAACTAACTCCAAGAGGAATTAGAATGCTTTCCAATGTGAGCAAAAACCAGAGTCAACCTCAGTAAAACAGAGTTATGTGTTCAATTAAAAGCACAAGCCCAAATGAAGTGGTGCATGTCTGCAATGACTTTACAAATTAGGAATACGAGGTATTCAGCCACTCCTGGGATTTGGATCACAATGAAGTTGCCATTAGGAATCACCTTCAACAGAAAACTTTTTATCCTGTGAGGCAATTATTCAGAAGTGTAATAGAGACTTTTGGGCAGCATTTTTTTTTTTTTTTAGTACTGTTTCTGAATAAAGCAACAGATTGGACTAGTCTAACGGACGGACCAAATATCTTATGGCTCTATAATATGGGTATAACTATTTCATGCTTCATCAGGTATTACTTTAAATATTTGCATACAAAAATTTTACACACAGAATTTTAATCCACACTTTGCCTAAAGGATTATCTTTCAAAAAACTTGTATAACAATGCTATTGTATAACGTTGCTGTTGTCACAGAAGCCTAAAGTAGACTAAAAATATTTATTTCAATTAGATTTCAATTAAACTACATTTTTTCTGTTTTAGGAAATCAGGGATATTATTCAGGCTACAGCAACAAWCTAAAATTGCACTGAGTACACTTTACAGCAGTATTTTTTACCTACTCACATCAGTCTTAGGGATATGACATAAATGTTTTAGAAGCGGATGGTGACTGTGCAAGATGATCAAATTAATAAAATTAGAAAATCATCTCCTTATAGACTTACTGTTTGAACTTTGTGGAAATCCAGGTAAGGAGGATGGACCATTCATTCCAGGCAGAAGAACAGGAGGAAGGCCAGGGAGTCCTGGATAAGCTGCTGGCAAACTGATACCATGAAGAGAACTGCTGTCCATCATGCCTGGCTGCTGTACTGTTAATCCTAGCACATCAGTAGCCTTCTTTATGCGATCCAGTTCTTGCTGTGCCATCAGCTGCCTAACTGTTGTTGGAGCTAAATAATCTTTCTCCCGATCTAGCTGACTTCCCACAGTTTCTCTCACTTTTGTAATATGTTGTTTGGAGAAGATATGATCTCTTATGGACAAACGCGCAGAATATTTCACTCCACATAGAGAACATTCTGGCTTTGTCCCATCAGGTCCAGTCTGATTTATCATGAATGGCTTCCCTACGTTAATTTTGAATTTCTTTTCTTTTGCCCGGGCATTCTGAAACCAGACCTGGACCACACGTTTGGGCAGACCAATCTCATTCCCTAACATTTCACATTCTTGCATTGTTGGAGTCCGGTAGTCACTAAAGCAAGCTTTGAGAACTTTAAGCTGAAGGTTACTCATTTGTGTTCGGAAACGTTTGTGGCCTGGCCGATCACTGTTTTTGGATTTAAAGGGATTGTTAGCTCCAAATGGGTTAGGTGAACTTGGATCAGCTATGCTTGATGTTTCACTGCGGTCGGCATTATCATCAGGGTCATCAGTAATGTAGTAACTTTGGTCATGATCACCATCTTTTTCACTGAAATGTATCGAGGGGCTAGTTAGGGAAAAAAGAAATTTATCATCAGTATTCTCATTGGTAGGTGTAGTTGCAGTTTTTGGTAGTGTATCGTTCACAAGTGTTTTTGGTTCTTTGGGAGGTGATGTGGGTTTTGCATCCCCTGAACTGCCAGTCATGCTTTCCATTTCATTGTTCCCCTCATCTCCTGTTGTGGCATCACTGATTGCAGTATTAATTGATGAAGTCTCATCAAAGTCAGTCTTGTTTTGATCATATCCAGAGTCAGCAGGAGGGGCATTCAAATTTTCTATATCCTCACTAGACTCYGCTTTAAAAGAAGAAGGACTTAAGAGATTCTTCGGTGACATCTCTGCTGTTTTGCTAACAGGGGTTGATACAGTGGAAGCTAATTCATTTTCACTTGATAATTCAGTTTTTGCTAATGACAGTGATGGGTAATCAAAAAAGATGTACTTTTGTGGACTTTCTCCTCCATCTTCAGTTGATATCAAAGGACTTGGAGGCAAACTATAACCTGCCTGTTTCCCTTCATTCCAATGTCGAGAGCGAATGTGACTTTCTAAAGCTGATTTTGCTTTAAAAAGAGCTCGGCAAAAAGGACACCTTTTATGGGACTGGGCTGGACCAACTGCACGAAATTGTCCTTTTCTTTCTCGGGCTCTTGTGTTCTGAAACCAGACTTGTACCACTCTCTTTTTAAGCCCCACTTCACGTGCAATATGATCTAGCATCTTTCTGGTGGGATTGGAATCTAATAAGTACTTTTCATAGAGTATTTCCAGCTGCTCTGGAGTAATCGTTGTTCTTAAACGCTTATCACGATGTTGATCTTCTCCACTGTTTCCTCCCTCTTTCTCACTACAGTTATTATCTTCTTTATCGTCCAGTTTTCGTTTCAGAGAACCAGAAACTGTAGCAGGGTGTGTTGTGTGTGATGAGCCAGTTTGTGGTGGTATCTGAGCAAGAGAACTATTAAGTAACTGTCCAGTCATCAAAGGATTATTGGGGTCAAATATCATATAGGGCATATCCATTGGCCTTTCTAAAAACTGTGAATGAAGAAACTGGTTTTGGGCTGCTAGAAAATGCATGTGCTGGTGCTCTTGCCAAAGTTCTAGAGTTGGAAAGGCAACTGTACACTGATCACATTGGTATTGTAATAACTGAGGAGGTAGACTGTTCTGTAGAGAAGTCATTGAAACTGGTAAAGGACTGGAAGGGACAGGTGTAGTTTGTGATGCAGAAGGAGGTCTGCCTACTATCTGTGATTGTTTTTGTTGCTGTGATTGAGAGGCTGAGGGCTGAGGATCAGAAGGGGTTATTGGAGCAGACTGTACTGGTTTGGTGCTTTGGGAAGTTGTATCAGTTTGCTTAGAGATGGTTTCATTTTGTTTTGGTTTTTCTGTGGACTCTGGTTTAGGAGAAGCCTTCTCAGGTTCTGGTTTGGGTGATGGAACCAAAGGAGTACTAGAACCAGAGCCAGAGCTTGCTGCTGTAACAGCCGTGCTTTTTGATGAGTCGGTTTGACCAGCAACTGTGCAGTTCTTATATACTGTTTGATCAGAGGCATCCATGGAATCTTCAGTTTGGCTTTCATCTTGAGCATCATCATCTTCATCCTTATAACACTGTTTTTTCTGGTGTGTAATCAAATCAAAAATCCTGGGAAAAACCACACTGCACTTTTTACACTGATATTGCATGTTACTAGTTCGAATGTAGCGCTCATTCGTCAGTTCCCTTTTCTCATTGTCTTTAGTTTCAGCTTGATTTTCGTAACTTTTGCGAGCTTTTTGTCGTGCATTTTGGAACCATACAACAATAACTCGAGTAGGTAGGTTAAGTACAGTTGAAAGTTGTTCAATTTCATCATCCTTTGGATAAGCGTTTGTGTCAAAAAAATCTTGGAGGACACGAAGCTGGTAGTCAGTAAACCGAGTCCTAGATGATCTCTTGCTGAAAGATGCATCAGACTTGTAAGGTTCTACAGCTGAAGGTTGAGGGTCAATTCTTATATCTTCCAACACTGTTATGGGAGGGTTGCTGAAGTTATAGGGAGAATCTTTATTTCTCTGTCGCTCCTTAAACAGCGTATTACGAAACCAGTGCTTGATAACTTTCTGTGAAAGACCAGACTTCTCAGCCATTTCTTGGATCTGCTCTTCACTTGGAGAATTGTTAATATCAAAATAAGCCCGCAAGATTTTTAACTGGTCATCTGTGATCCTTGTACGTGGACGCTTGAACTGAGAATGCCGTAGGAAATTGGGATCTAATCCCAGTTGCTGCTGACAAAGCTGGGTGAGATCTGCAGACAAAGTATCCATTGGGGGCAACTGAAGAGCAAGCTGAGGAGGTAGTGCAGGATGCTGCACTGGCTGCATCATAATTGGAGGGAAAAGTGGAAGATCAAGTGAAACAGGAAGCTGGACTTGAGGTGGGGCTGATGGTGGCGGTGGTGGMGGAGGAGGTGGTGGTGGTGGTGGAGGCGGTGGTGGCGGTGTGGGTGGTGGAGCTTGCAAAGGAGTGGGAGTTGTGTTTTGAATTTTTCCAGACCCAGCTGAAGAAGGCTGAGAAGGAGTTGGAGGAGGTGGAGGTGGAGGTGGTGGAGGAGGTGGAGGTGGCGGCGGTGGTGTTTCTGGAGAAGAAGGAGAAATTGGATAAAGCTTGTCGTATGCCTCCCTGTATTGCCGGGCAAACTTTTCTAGTGCTCCATATGGAAAAAACTGCCCATGCACATGTTCTTGATGACTCTTCAGAATAAGAATGTTGGAAAACAGCTTACTGCAGGTTCCACATTCCAACTTGTCTGTGTTTTCACCTTCACCAGTCTTGCTTTTTTTCTGTACTTTTTGTCTGTTCTCATTGTATTGGATAACTAACTCAAACCCAAAGTTCTCCAGCAAAGCCTTGGCAGCATTTCCCCTTGCTCCAGAAGCTATTCTGGGTGGTGGGATGGTTGGTTCTGAGGATTTTGGCTTCTTCATATCTTTGTTTTCTTTTAGTCCCTCACTCTCATTAGTAAATTCTTGCTTTGGCTTCTCTTTTTTCTCAGAAGTCTCTTCTGAGTCCTTATATGATGGCATATCCTTTATCAACTGGCAGTCTGCACTTACTAGGCTATTTTGCTCTGCTTTCATCAGCTTGCTACTTTGCTGCTGCTGTTTTTGAGACTGAAGTTGGGGTTGTGTGGATTGATACTGTTGTGCTTGTTGCTGCAGTATCTGTAGCTGTGTTTGACCAACATGGTGCTGAGTTTGTATCTGCTGCTTCAAATCTTCTAGCAGTGATCCTGTCATACCAGCCATTCCAGGCATACCAAATGTAGCAGAACCTGGCAAACCCAGATCTGGGCTTAAGCTAAATTCTGTCCCAGGTATGTAGAATGGGAAAAGAAACTGAGGCTGCTGAAATTGCAGCAGCGCTTCTGGTGTCATTGGAAAGTGAGGCAAAAAAGCTGGGTTTAGAAACTGGGGTTGAAAGAATGCAGCTTGCTGTTGCAGTTCATGTTGTAATTGCATTTGAAGTTGTGCTGGTGACTGGGGTGGGTGATGTGTAGGCTGAGCAGAAATTAATTCAGAAGCTTGCTTTTTATTTAATTCTTTGGCATCTAAATGTGTTTCTTTGCTGTTAACTGCTGGTAAGCTCATAGAATCTAGCATTCCTTGGCTGGGGCTATTAACATTCCCTGCTACACTATTTCCGCTACTTATATTACCACTTGGTTCTAATTTTGCAGCCCTTGCCTTTGTTTGATGAAGCACAGATCTCATATGGATTTCCAATGTAGAACTTTGGCTATATGCAACATTACAAATGCTGCATTTGTAGGGTTTGTTATCAGTGTTGCTGTTGGTTTCTTGAGGGACAGGACTTGATGCTTCCTGCAAAACCTTTTTGAGTTTATGTAGATGGGACACTGAGTTATAATGGACCAAGAGAATGTTCTTTTGAGTGAAAGACTCTTTGCACACGGTACACTTATATGGGCGAGAGGGATCTAGAAATTTTTCCATAGTAAAATTTGGCCCTTTTCTAAAAGGTAAGGTCCGCTTTGGTTCTGAGCCCATATCATCTGGAATAGAGCTACTATCACTTCCTACAGGACTTGCTTTACCTTCCTGGTCCATCTCATAATCTCTTTCGATTTCCTGTTCTAGTGCATGATCATCTTGTGCCATACTTTCACTTTCTGCCCAGAATTCACCATTTACAGGTAAAGATGCACACAGCTGCTGAAGTTCAGCTTCATTGAGTTCAGGGTGGCCTGCTTCCAAGTGTTTTTTTAAAGCCTGGAATGTACGGAAGCTACGTTGGCAAAGACTACACATGGTAGCAGCCCGAATAGCATGATACTGGGAATGTATCTGAAGCTTCTGCATAGTCTTAAAAGCCAAGCTACAATGGTTACAACGGTATTTATAGACATGGCGGTCAGAAACAGAGAGCTGCTGCTTCTTCTGCTGTTCATTTAGCTGATCCGGCATTGAGTCAGTGGTCTTTATATCTTTACTGCTGCTCTTATTCCAATCTGGTGTTTCAGTAGATTCTTTAGGTGGCTTCTGTTCCTCGGTCTTAATTTCCATTCCAGTTTTTGATTCCTCGATCCCCGGGGTATTTTTCCCATCCACAGGACTTTCACCTGGTTAAAAAAAGTGAAGTGTCTTTTAGGCAGGTAGAAGAGAATACTCCATAGTATTAATGTTTTTTCAGCATAAATCATAAATCAAGGATTGGACCTAGTATGCTTGGTGCTGGCCTAGCAATCTGATGACAATCCATCCTTGCCCYAGAGAAGAATTAAACAGGATCAACAGGACATTAAAAAAAGTCTAATAGCAAAGGCAAACATGATGATAACAGTGACTGTTGCAGCTGGCCTGTTAGTGACAGAGGGCTTCTCTTTGCCATAAGGTAGGAATTTATTGGTACAATAGGAGCACCATACAAGAAAAAGAAACCAAATGGTAGGAAAAAAAGTGGGGAGTAGAAATGGGGACAATAAGTAGGACAGGAATTAGAAAGATAGGCTAGTATGAAAGTGGCTGAGGAGAGAGGGAGGAGCATGCTGTGAGAGTTAGCACAGCAGCCGCTCAGCACAGAATACAGGATGAGAAACATACTATTCGAAACATACTATTGGAAATATAGGCAGGATCATTTGCCACTGATGCTGGTGAAAGTCTACAGTCTTTCAGGATTAAGTCTCATTTGCTGATTAAACAAGAAGTGTCCTACCTTCAAATATCTAGGCACTATTGAATGCTTCATTTTAATTCTACCACAAGCAACTAGTCTGGCATACCCAAGTCAAGTACTTGTGCACATGAGACAATGTGCACCCCAGTGGCTCTGCATGTGTGCATATAGTCAAACTCAGGCCCATTGTTATTTTCCTCTTGTTTTTTGTCTACATGTAAACCAAAAAGGATTCACTTTACCAAGAAAGAAACAAGTGGTTTATTTCTAAATCACTCATACCTGTCTTTTGCATGTCTGGGCTTTTTCTTGCATACCTGAATATTTTCCAGATCCCTCAGTTGTAATGGTTGCAGGTGTGTCACGTTCAGATTTCTCTGAAGCAGCTGCTGGCAATAGCATACTATTGGGCATCATGACATCTGGTACAGGAACCTTTGAAAATCAAGAATAGAGTATTATTACAGAAGGAATCACACTATTTAATACTATATAGTTGTATTAAATTGTAATTCAATAGCTTCACCACATCTGGAGCAAAAACTGCCATGATTAGATCAAGGTCTTGATTCAGTCCTTGACAGCAGTTTTCTGACAGAGCAATCGGAGCTCTGGGTGTCCCTTGGTGGAGACTCCACTCAAAAGAATCCACAATAAGGTGATGCTGAACTACATACACTCAATATTTCATTACAGCCAACATCACCACAAAGTAGGTTTCACTGGCTATGTCAGGTTGGTTGGGTATTTCAGGAGAATTCTCCTTAGAATTCCTCCAGAGATGAAGATCATGTCAAGATATGGTCACTAGTCTGTTCTTGAGCAAGGATAGTCACTTTGTTTTTCCTGTATTATTTTTTAAACAAATGCTGAACCTTCCATGAGCTTTGAAAAAATTTCCTTTTAAAATAAGATTTTTTCATTTAAAACAAGATTTTTTCTCTTTCTCGTCTTAAATTGCTTATATGAGTATCTCCTTCAGACTGCTTTACCTGTTATGTTATGCTTTTGAATTATAGACAGAACCCTTTGAAAGATGTACCGTTCTAGGTGCCTGATAGTACTTAGTTTAATTAAGTTGACATGAACACTGCTCAACACTCCATATCTTCTTTTTGCTCAGACCTTTAAGACATACTCATACCTGAAAGAAAGTGTTTTYTAGGGGTTCAGACCGAGACTTAGAAGGACTGGGTTCAATCCCCTGCACTGCCAGAGACTGTTTAAATGATCTTGGCTAAATCAGTTCAGACTGTGTTGCATCTCCTCATCTCTAAAAATAAGATAATACTTCCTTACCTCACATGAATGTAACAAGAATGTCCATAGAAGTTTTTGAATGCTGTTACTTTCATAGTGGAGGCTACATACATTACTAGATATGAGCTCTCCATTTAGCATCTAATGTAGTTTGGTGAGGTGTAATTTCTTTCAAACATTTTAACAAATTATTTTGAATAATTATTGGGATACATAAGAATGATATGTATAGACAGATAGATAGATAGATAGATTATATATGCATATAAATTGTCTATTGGAAAAAATATTCTAGCGATATTTAAAAAAGCCCYGGGCTCACATATGAAATTCAAATAAGGCATTGATAGCATCCTCTCAGAGTACTAGTGACTTTGATTATATTTGGGTGGGAAGAACTTTTAAAAAAATGGCCCAGGTAACTATAACTGTTCTGGAGAAGAAAATTTTGCTATATATTGTATTTGTTTTTGTCATCAGAGAGTTGAGATATGGAAAGAGCATGTTAGTCTTGGTAACCAGGACATTGATGATGCAGATTATGTTTTCTTATCTCTTTTTCTGCCAAACACACGCTATTTTTTTTCTCTCAGAAATAGAGAGACAACTCCCAGCACCAGGAGAGGACAGAAGAGGAGAAAATTCAGAGTTGCCCCATTATCACCACTGAAGGAATCATGGACTTGAGAAGAGAGCTAGCAATCCTCAGTATGGAGACTTTTTTTCACATTTTGTCAGTCTCTGAAAAGAGTCTGAAAAAGCTAAGTTTCTACTGTATTTTTCTTGTGGTGGGCCAATATTACCCAGTCTGGAAGAGCTATGGATAGTAGAGAACTGGAGGAAAGAAATGAAGAGAAAAACCTTTAAACTGTTTTTATGAATCCCTAATTCTGTGTTTGCTCATCAACACCTGGCACAAAAAGCCCTAGACCTCAGAAGTTCAGTCAAGAGCAAATAGACTTTGCTGGTTATCACATTCATCTGAATTGCAGGCAATCCAGTTCAGATCCCTGCCAGATACAGGGTAGGTACTTGAAATCAGGTATTCCATACCCCAAAGAATTGACTTAGCTGGGTGATTGCCTATTCTTGGACTTGTCTTTCTGTTCCCTATTCATATTTTTTTCATGAAAAATCTGAAGGGTCTTTCACAATGGACAAAAGCAAGAAACATGATATTCTGTACTATATGAAATTTGTGTTTTCCAATTAGCGCTATTACTAATATAGTGAATTTCATACAACATAATGAAAGTACAGCTCAGCTATAAAACAGAAATCCTTCTTTTTGTTCAAAGAAATCCCTGTTATTTTACAAACAGAAAGTTAAAGGTCGCATTACCTCTGAGCGCTGGATATTATTAGACCCAATTTACAGGTGTGCACTCAGAGGCACTGTCAGGCTTGATTTTTCCAAGGTTAACGTCAGTGAGGCATTGCAGGTTTTCAGTATCTTTGAAAGCTATCCTCAGTGATTTTCCCAAAGGACATCAGTCACTGGATGAGCTAGGAACAGACTTTAGAGTCCTGAACCTCTCCCCTGCTCAGGCTACCTGAACACTGTGCCACAACAAATACATTGCCAAGAGGTTTGAGCCCGTTTCTGTAGCATGYACATAGGTATTTGGATCACTTACTGTCATGAGCAGTTTCTCCACACAGTCAGGGGACACACTGTGCAAATGGGTCAAATGAAGCTGGAGGTGCATTTTGTTGCTGAGGACATCCTGGCAGAGGGGGCAGCAGATAACAGGTTGCATTGAATGCTGTGACAGGACATGCATCTGGATACGATTTGGGTCCCTACTATTGTAGTTACAATAAGGACATTGATAGAACTGAAAAACATCAAATTAAGATGCAGGCTATTAGTCAGTGTGTTTTTAGTAACTTGCTGATATTGCCATTTTAATAGCACATCATCTCTGCTTTATTCTTGAGTCATTTGAAAGAGTTCTAGAATGCAATTAAATTGTTACATTTTCCTTTACCTGCTCATGACAAAATTTATTGTCTTCTGGAGGCTTTGATTTTTTAGCTGCACCATCCTCTTCTTTTGCCAGAAGAAGCTGTTGTGCCCCTACCACAGTGTTCACTTTTGATTCCTTCTCTGGTGTGACTATTCCTGTTTCAAAAACATAATATTTAAGAACATATTTTAAACTTAAAAATATCCTGTTTTGCAAAGAGACTGTGATTCCAAAGGACTGTATTGTCTCTGTGTTTTTTTCTTTTTTTCTTTTAAGGTCTGAGAAAAAAATAWACCAAACTCTGGTAAGCACAAAGGTGAAAATACAGTTTTATCCTTGATGGAGACTCTATAAATCCATCTTAAAATGGACTCTTCTCTACTGTTTAGATAACCCTAGGTTACCTTTAAATATTAATCAATAATGTGCTTTCTTTAGCAGCTCAGTATGAATTTATGTACTACATTAAAACAAATCACTTTTGCTTAAAAATCCTGTTTTCCAATATAATTAATTTGCTGATGTTTAATTACCCGCTCTCTTTCCTAAACTGTCTGAGCAATATGATTATTGTGCTGTTTTAATAGCTCCTGCCTGGTTACGATTCTGAAGCTAAATATAGTGAGGCTTTAAAAGAAATACTGTGGAGAATAGGATTTCAGAGCTAACTTAATATTAATTATATACGAAGATCAGTCATTTGGGATTGCCTTAGCTGTTTACACTGTGAATTTTTATATTCTAGCATTTGTGATCAAACCCCAAATATAATTGTTTTCTATAGATAGTTCTACTATTAAGTATTAAATACTATATTTAATATTATGCCTGAACTAGCTGTGTAATGCAGCCCAGTCTTGCACACATCAAAGAAAAGAGTGCAATTCTAATTTCCCAGTCCATCAGAAAATTCTTTCCAGCGTCAATTTGCCAGATAATCTCTTCTGCTAGGCTGGATATTACAAGAGCATTGGGTAGGCATGTCACATACATCTCACGACAAACACAAAACCTCATTTACCAGCCATTCCAATCTCATCATAGTGCAGCATCATCTGACCTTTTTTCTGCTGTTTATTATGAGTATTTCTAATTTTAACTTTCAATTTTCACCATCTTCCAGTCAATTTGCAACTAAATTATTTCCAGGGTGAGGACACTATCACTGGACACTGGGTGCAAATACATCTTGAAATGCAATGAAGCTAAACCATTGATTGCTATCAGACACAACGTAAATATATAGTCCAGGGGTAATCTGATTGTATGCTGTGCATGAAGATTTATCTTGATTTTTTTCAATCCACATAAGGTTCATATAAATGAACAAATTGCACCTCATTGCACAATAACCTAGGATTAATTTAAAAATAAGGTCATGGGTGTTATGGAAACAAGGTAAATATGAACAAAGAAAATACTTGCATTTTTCTGTAGACAAAATGAAGAACTTTTTAAAATTATTATTATCATACAGACTTGTGATGTATTTGATATTAACAGAGCAACATTAGAGAAAAGTAAAATAGGGGGACAGCTTTCAAGGTAAATACCAAATCCTCACAGTACAATAACAAGCAATTGAAAGCTGAATCATACAGAGACATTTTTCTGAAGGGCATTAAAAAAAAAAAAGCATATTTTATTACTTATATATTGATGGTGATTTCCCCACACATTGTTTTTCATTCCTAAGGTGATAATTATTTCTCCTGGTGTAATTGAGACTAGTAATTCCAGCATGTTCTTGCTCAAATTAAATTGTATTCCTGCCATATCTTCCTACTTTTAATGACCAATTTGTCAACATCAGTTTAATATCTGAACAAGCTGCCTTCTGGAGCCCCACTGAATTTTTACACTCTAAGGAACTGATCTTGGAGGCCTCATATAGGTTACTCRGTAAGAGCTGTGCCTAAGAGCTGAAGGATTGGCGATGCTTAAAGGCATAATATACATGATACAGTAACATGCCACCATTTTATTACTCGGCATGGTTCATGATAATACAGTACTCTCTGGCCTATCAGTATTTACTTGGCAATACACGGTTATTATTTAAGCGACTTTTAACTGTGAGAATTATGGGAAGTAAAAAAGTGACAAACTATATTAACAGAGAAAGGTTCCCTTTCAGGTTTTAGAAGGATAGGTTCAAATTATTAACCTTTCTTCATCTCCAACTGTCAAAAATGTCCAACAGCTGACTACTGTCTCTTACCTTTATCATATGTCAGTTTTAAAATGTTCCTTTTTAAAGACAACTGGGCCASAATCACAGCTGGTGTAAAGTGACACTGTTATATAGCAAGTTGAATTTAAAAATCAAAATAAAACAATTCCTCCTTCTCTTTCCCTCACCCAGATAGATTGTTCTCAACAACTTGTTGCAGGAATGAGGATCCAAACTCTACTCCAAGAGAGTGTATTTAACTGTGTTTTGGCATTGGTATGTAACTGCTAGTGAAATTTAGCTTAGAGTGCACTCTGTGTGTGCCAGGGCACACACAAAGTTAATATTAGACATTGTTTTCCAACAGAGGATATGATAACTTAATTATTTCAAAGGGCCAATAATAATCAGGAAACTCATAGTTCTTGTTTCTATAAAAACAAGTAATTTGGGGGTTAAATTTTCTTTTGTGGTTAATATAATAAAACCTTAGAGTTATAAAACACTGTGCTGGGTCAATAAATGCGAAAACAAAGCACAACTTTTTATTATGTTTACTACAATATTTATATAAATTATTGGAGTTTACAAAGGCTTCGTTGCTTTGGTTGTTCTGGATTCATTCAACCCTAAGTGCTGTTACTTTTTAAACGACCAAACTTGCATCTGGCCTAAAGTACGAGAGCCCGCGACTGATGCCGAGCGCTGCAAAACAGGGGCCTGATCCTTCCGCCCRGCACCTGGGAAGCCACTTGCACCTGCCCCAAGCGAGGCGCGGACACCCCCAAAGCACAGGCGCAGCAGCAGCAGCAGCAGCACGCTGCAACAGGTCTTTGCTTTTCAGGAGCGGGTGTGCAAAAGCGGAGGAGGATCTGCTCCTGGTAAAGCCAAACGGCCTCGCTCTGACATCATAGCGCCTCAGCCCACTGCCCCTACTCTCCGCTTCCCGAGCCGAATTCCCTGCTTTAACAAGCTTCCTGTAGGGAGGCCAAGCAAAGTTACCGTCTTACAGACATGGTATTGAAGGAGGCGGGGGGAGGAGGGAAAATGTTAAGGTCCCAAGCACGCAACGTAGCACTGTTTTCATAGCTGGATACTCCACCGGCACACTATTCTTAATATGCAGCTGTAAAAAAAGACTAAATGCAGTCGTKATTTGTGCTTTAAGTGTATGCTTTTTATTCTCGAGGCGTGCTATTTGTTGTTTTCTTCCTAACTGTGGAACACAAACCATAATTCAGTTTATTAAGTAAAGTGCACAGCATTATTTTAGATGAATAATGTAATTTCAATACATTTAACTCAAAAACTAAGTTTAATTATAAATAAGCGCCATGAAATAGACTAGTCAATGATTACCTGTCAGTTACAGAATTATTTAACTTGTGTAAGATTGCTAATTCAAAAATGACATAATTCACTGCAATTCAGATGCCATCACCTTCTTAACAATTCTGAACCCCCCAAATAAAAATAAAACTGTTTCTGTTACTAACAAGGAGGAAAAAAATAATAAAATACGTATGCTAATGAAATAAAATCCTGGAATACCTATAATCAAAATACTATTTTGTTATTTATGAATCTATGTATTTGATAAAGGTTGCATAATTTAAGACTTCTGACACATCAGATGATGTTATTCAGCCTCAAAATAATTCTAAAATTATAATTACTGGTAGAGTATTCTTTCTAATTAGAGTAGAATGAAAGGATAATTTTCATTGCAATAATGAAGGTTAATTTCCATCCTTCCTCATGTTTACTACCTTATTAAAAAGTGCTCCCCTTAGCCATGGCAGAGACATATTACATTTTCAATGCAAATGTATTAATCTGGATAAATTCCATATTAATTCTTGCACTGCATAGAGCTGTAATTTGGATTATAATTAATCTAAAGTGGCACTAGATTTAAATGACAATAAAAATGAGGCATTAGTAGGCTTTTCTATTCTGAATGAATATTCAACAAATATAACTTGCATATTGCCAAGTCTCATTTTGAAAGCTCTTCTCCTTGAGATAAGGTAAGCAATACAGCACAACAGCTTACACAAACATTCTGTTACTAAGTACATGTTAATCCTTTCTCCTCTAATAGATTCTATGCTAAAGAGGGGTCACACCACTTTCCTGTTTAACTTGTTAGTATTGTGATTAATTTATTGGTTTTCCTGAGATTTCTTTGGCAAGACTTGCAACATTCAGTTCCTGAGAAAGCCCAAATTAACATGCAATTATACATAAGCAGTTATGCAGTCATTAGAAATACTTGTCAGCTGAGTGAAATTTAAGATGATGGTCTGAATGTTACATATGTAGAATTAATTTAGAATAGGAAAATAAAAGTTTCTAAAAGGTTTAGGATTTTACTGCACAATATTTTCTGTAAAGCACAAAGGCAATCATGTATTTCAGCCTTTGTTTTTGCATGAATCTAACTGCAAAGTTATTTGTGTAATTGCTGGCACGGGAATGCAGAACAATTATGCTGTTTTTTTTCTGTAGTGCACCCAGTAGGCCTCTGGATATAGGTTTGTCCTAATTAAACTTGGCCCTTATGAGCAGCTAATCCTGATGGAATTCTGAGAATTCGCCTTCAGTATTTTTTCTAGATTCCATCATTTTTTTCTGCTGGAACTTTAACGTCTTCTTCTTTCTTGAACAACTATAAACGGATTTGCCTAAAAGAAAGAGAGGGCTGATAAACTCCCTGAAGTGGTTTGCATTTTCCCTAGGCAGAGTCTATGGTGGGAAATGTAGGCTCTCGGTGGCTGTCACCTCTCTCTTGATGAGTTTCCAGGGCAGCCCACTGACAAGAAAGTGCAGGAAGACCTATGTCAGCTTTGGAGGATGGCTTTACTGTGCTGCAGACAGCTCTTTCCAAGTCAAAGAGCCAGCCAAGGGGGATATATATTTTAAACCACAACACAATTTCTTGCTCAATATCATCCTTGTCATCATCGGCCTTTCTTCAGCCTCTTGATCTCAAAAAATAAAGCAACCGAAGAGCAGCTGGAGTTCTAAACTGTGATAGATACTGACCTTAACACATTGACAAGCTAACTTAAAGCAAGCTCTAAGCCTTAAATCAGTCTTCTGAATTAATTTGGCATGGAAAGGGCCATCTATAATTTGTTTTTGAAATAATTCCAAAAATGTTTATTATGTAAAGAGCAAATTACAATATGGGAGAATGTGGGTGTAAATAAACTTGCATGTGAAATGATATTTTCTCTACAACTATATGTCTTTATGGAGAATACAACCTCCTTTGTATGCTGCTGTCATTGGGATACAAGGAAAAGATATATGACTACCTGAAACTAATAGGATTCAACCTGTTTCAGCACTTCTTCTGCTTCAGTGAATCCAACATAATGTAACTAGGTATAGCGTGCGGCAAAAGGAGCCAATGTAATATTCATTGTGACCATAGATTTCCATCTCATACATAAAAAGCATGGATGAAGTCACATATTTGCCAAATCAAACACAGAAAAAGCCTTGGGTATCTGCACCAGATGCTGGCCCTAGGTTTGTTTGTGCACAAGTAAATGTCATGACATAGGGGTTTTGTTTTCAAAGACAGTAGCTTTCATTACTGGGCTTTGTCTATTCCAGGAGCTCAGAATTACCCAACCCATAATCCGTTTTCAATGATATTTCCTCTTTCTTAGGCTGAATCATTTGTAAACTTTTTCACTGGATTTTGTGTATTTTTTTCAAAATGCCTCAAATAAACGCTCAGGAAGAGGCCAGATTCTTGAAAGTAACTGATCAGAGAGCAAGAGCAAAAAATAATAATAACAAAAAAATCCACATTCTTTGGGTTACAAGGGGGGCAAAACTTGATTGAAGAAAAAAAATTCAAGTGGTACCTAATCCTATGCTTATGAAAAATTAATATGCCATCAGAGGAATCACAAGTACAGCTAAGATTAATGAAAGGCGCTTAAAAAATTACAAGCACACAAACTGATTTGATTAAAAAATAATCTCACTGGTCGTCCTGTAATATTCTTCAACTTATCCGCATCTATCCTGTCAGATGGTTATGATTAAAAATAGGTCAATGGGAGGCTACTGATAGAAATCACATGCAAAATGCACATGCAATGAATAGTAGTGGGAATGTCCAGACAATTTAAAATGAAAGAGCATTYAATAAGTTAAAAAAAGAATAAAGACAAAATTCTAGCATCTTACCAGAGTCTTTACTAGATTTTTTGACTTCACTATTGTCTCTTTCACTTGAGTCTTTATCATCAGCAACAGCCACTGATGTACTTTTAGCAGACCCTTCTGTATCTTCACCTTGTTCTTCTGTGGATAAGCACAGAAAAGATCTAACTTAGTCACTGTTTAACAGCAATTTAAAATTTTACTTTAATAAGAACAGCCCTAAGAGAGGGTGTTCAAAATGGGGGAGGGGAAGAAAAGGAAGAGGGAAAGAACAGCACTTTAAAGAGATTGGACATTAATTACGAATAACTTGCAATATTTCAAAATCTACTCAGAAATTCTAAACATGTCGTTATCAGAAGATCCACCTTTCACCACTGTGACAGATTTAAAGCTTGTCATTTCATATTCTTTGGCCAGAAGTGATTTGTGTTGAAATACACATGCACACACACACACACGCACACCATACAGACTTGAACAAAAGCAAGCACATGTAAAAATGTATCTTAGAGCCAAAAAAAAAGAAGAAAAAAAGGAATTCAAGTATAAATCCTATTAGTGTAGCAGTATCCTGCTAATTGCAGTAAGCAAGTATTAGGTATTAGGTACTGTATTAAATATAACCCTCTGGCTTTGCTAGAGAAGTMTCAAATTCTGTCTCCAGGGGGAGCTATTCAGGATAAATGATACAACTTGGTATATGCCTTCTAAGGAAGCAGCATTACCTGCACCTCACTTACGTGTTCACACCAGCTAGATTACATGGAARTCTTCACAGTAACTCAACCCTATTTAATTATTCTGTAAATCTTAGCTATGCTGCTACTGGTGGATTAATCTGTTTATGCAGTTAGCTTCTATGCTGGGGCTGTGTAGCACTAATCCGTGAAAGGCCCACTGTTCCTTTTCATCCTGTGATCATTTGTCTCTCACTGTGCTGATGTCACATTTTAATGAATTTTTAGCAATCTGAGTAATGCCAGATAACCAGACTTGCAACTCCCTACAGCACAACACGCTGTTTTCATTGCAGCACAAAAAATAAAAATCATATTTCCCAGTTCAGGTAGGAATTATATAAATTAGGAGGTGAAGGTAAAATGGGATTCGAAGCACCAGGCTGCTCAATTTCATAAAATCTTTAATGACCATATAAATTAACCCTGGAAAGGCAAAAGGTCACAGACACACATTTGCATACACTCTTCTAGTCACTTTTGATAAGCAGAGCTTTTATGCAGGGAACATGATACAATTAACCCTTCAGGAACCATACAAAATGCAGCTAGCGACATTTTAAGTGTCAAGCATTAACTGAAAATTACACACTGCATAAAATTTTCATTGTAAATGCTATAGTGATTGAAAGGGGAAATAGTGGCCCTCTTCGCACCCCATGTTTTATTAATAACATTCTGACAGCCGAATGAAATATCCTCTGTCATATGTAGCAGCTGAGCACAAAAAAATTGCTACTTAGTGCCTTGCTTGCCAGCCATGCGCCGAAACTGTATGCCTGGGCAAAGAACCCTCCGATCRATGTGGCAAACCTATCCGATTCTCAACTCTCTGCAAAGCCTTTTGTAAATCGGGAAAGAAAAAAAAAAATACAGCTGCAATTTTGAAGACCAAACCGAACCAAAGCAAACCAGAAGAACTCCCCAACCGCAGATCAATGAACTTTGCATTCACACCCTAAAATGATAGGCTCCGAGCGAACTTCCCTGTCCCAGTTTTTGCATAACACAGGGAGAAAGCTGGTCCCCTCTTTTAAAAATAATTACATATATATGTATGTGTGTATATATATGTGTATAAAATGCCATTGAAGCGGAAAACACGTGGTGCTGTTTCCACRGCCCCCTGCCCCCTCCAAAACATGGGAGGCATCTTAGGCCCAGCGGGAAGTGTGGCAGTATTTGTGAGGGTGGCAGGGGAGCACAGTTTGGGATGCTGCGAGCCTGTGATCGTGGCAGGATTGGGCTGTGTTAATGCCAGGCGCGCACACATGAGGCTCATATCCAGTGTCAGGCCCCGTGGCCGGATGCAGCCCGTGGCAATTCCTTTTCGGCTCATCCTTGGGAACGGATGCATCGCTTCTTTTACTAGATTTACTGGCCCAATCCCCCTGGGCTGGAAAATGAAGTGTCAAAGTGCTACTGAGTGTCCTTATCTTGAGGGGACATAAAATTGTAAGGGCTATCGTGGCACACATTAATAAAACATTGTGTGTGTGTCAGGAAAAGAGAAAGAAAATTATGAAGGTACTAAAAGAAAAGCTACAGTATCATCTGGGTCTCATCAGACAATTTTTGCAGGGTGCTCTCCTGTTTTTCTGGTATTTGTTTTAAGTGTGAGAGAAATTCCCAGACATGTTCTCCTATACATCATCGTGGTGTCTGACCTCTGCCTGACCCTGGCAACAGTTTGAGAAATCTGAATGTGAACAAAGACTCTGTGTCAGCAGCAGGCAGAGATTGCGGGATAGACTTTCCCCATCAACTTAATCGCAAACAGCAGTTCTGAGGCCATAACTTTACAGGGCTCCACCAAGCCACAAACACGTAACCTTTCGAGGTGAAGCTGCCCCCCGCTCCCCACCCCGCTTCTGCGATTTTTCTCCGTCTTGTGGTGCTCCCTTTGATGTAGCAAGGCAATTAGCTCTAATGTTCAAGTACTGCAGCCCTGTTTTATGGTTTGGAAGGTGAGAGCTGTTTATTACAGGTAGGCTCCTGGGGGCCATAAAGGCTTTGCAAATTTTTAATCATGCAAAAAACTAATCAAAATGTAACTTATACACACCATAAAAATTAATATCATTATTATGCACAGTATAAATTGCTTGCCTTGGCTTTCAATGGCGCTCACTTCTAGAAAATACATTTGGCATTCATTTCAGAAATATGTATGGCATTCACTTCAGAAATAAATTTCGTAGACAAAAAATGATAATACAACTTCTCATATTTTCCTTCAAAATTACAGAAAGCCTTACTAAGATTCACGCTGTCGCCACATTTCTCAAAGGGGACAGGGTGGAAATGCAACAGCCCTAACTTAAAGACAGTTAGTAAATTTGCAAAAAAAATCCTTAAGACCATTCGTTAGAATAAATATCAAGGCTATCTAATGAAGCGTGCTATCAAAGATAGTGCAAAGTTACTACTCATGTCTCTTTTTAGTGACTTTTTTGTTCTTAGTATGCTAACCAGCAAGGATACTATTCAGTTATAAAAATGTGATAGCTCCTGCTCAAAGACACAAAATCAACAAAATACGATATGATGGTGCTGCAGATTCCAGAACAAGTCCTAATGCTCTGTTTTAAATTTACAAGAGTCCTGCCTATATACATTTACAAATGGCAGCTTTGAAAATGAATAGAACACCAGATTCAAACATACTTTAATGGCTTTAATAACACTTACTATTACAATATGATATTTTATTCACACCTGGTTTTATTTTGTCTAAATGTTGAAAACTTCTTTTGATGTTGGCTCTCTTGAGTTTAGCCATTATCAACTTTTTTCCTCACAACTGACTTAGAATTAAACACAAAAATGAGGTTAACTGCACTGAAACTGTAAAACAAGGGAAAGTGGAAAAGTTAAACTTCAGAAGTAATGTTAATCGGGTGATACTGCATATTATATATTCTACGTCATATACTTTAATATGTTAATCTACACTCTTGGGCCCCAATTCAATACCAGTTTTATGAAGGAAGACCCTAATAACCTTTCTCAGTCCAATGAAGTCAAGTTGCCTGAGGATTTCAATTGCAAAGTCTAGGCCTCAGCCAGACAAATGGCACATATACATAGCAGCAAAACTAGATGAATATTCATATGGAGATTAGAAAAGCCTGACTTGCTGAGATGCAAATAAAGGAACAAATGCATCCACCATAGCCAAGGGATGGGACAGAAAAACAAATACTCTTTTTCAGAATAAAATAACAGTTAAAACAAGACATGGCAAAGTTGAAACAATCTTCTCTCCTTTAATCTAAAGGCATGGAGATAACGAAGGAGGCATATCAGTCACATTTTCCTCTGTTTTACCAGAGAAGTTTCCCTATTGATGAGCAGCATAGAGAGCCTGTCTCCAAGTCTACCTTAAGAACATATTTTCAAGGATTTTTTTTTTTTTACATCACTGATATATCAATCAACTGCCAGTAGTTCCTGTTTTAGTCCTGAAGATTACATATATATATATATATATATATATAGGTATCCCTTTTGCCCCTTCCAATTTCCTAAGCAAGGATGATCTACTAGCTGTGGGTGAGTAATTGTGGTTATGAAAGAGAGAGCAAGATTAAGCAAGTGTTTGTGGCTGAGGGCCGGATGGATGGGGAAAGAATAAATCAATTGACTAAAATAGTAAGTAAATAAATAGGAAATGAGAGAGAGATTTTAAAAAATAATTGGGGCTTGTTATTCAATATGTTCAGTAAACAGCTGAATCAAAGGTACCCATAAATGTTCAGTACAGGTATATACCAGGTTCAGCTGGAAGAATGAATGGCTTAATGAGATCAGCTGTGAGGATGAAAAGGCAACCAATAGCAAAAGATAAAGGAAGGCTGGATTGGAGAGATGGACAGATGGCAGATAATGTAGGAACAGGAAGAACAACTAACAAAAGAAAATGAAGAAGAAAAACTCACAGAATATGTGAGAGAAGAAAAAATTAATCAAAAGAAAGGCTTGTGGATATACTTCTAGATTATCCTAGTTACACTACTTAGTTGATATAGCTTCTCTCTGGCTTCTGGACTGCAATTTATTCACACAAATATTCCAGAAAATATTTGTTAGATTTTCTGGCTGGTCCAGCAGAGCACACATTAGGAACAGGATGCTGCACTCATTCAGGATCTGGACTGCATCCTCTAGTGGTCATATTTCATCTTCAAATAGGATTTCTAATTTCTCATTTGGGGACTCAAAGGGGAATAACGGCACCAACCCGTTAATAACTGTTTCTAATCACTGTGATATATTTAAAACTATAGCTATTAGAAGGCTAAACTTCCCACAAACAAGTCTATAATTAAGTGATTATGGTCATATTGACCAGAAAGTGCTAACAGGCAGTTAGTATCAAATTCTACCATTTTGTTTTGTGGTGCATCATTGGAATTTTTATAGTGATCTCGTGCTTATTTTCTTCTTGCTGAAACATAGGAGCGTGTCAGAGAAGACTGACTGCGATGCTGGCTGAACAGGGAGGTGGCTCCCTACCAAGGGGTGTCACAAATCACACCCACTTTATCCATCCACCCCACCCAGCAGCCCGTATTCCCCACTTGCCACACTCAGCCTCACTCTTCTGGCTGCCAGAAAGAGAAAGCTCTCATCTACTCTTACTTCTTCTTGTTCCTTAGCTTCCAGAAGGTAGAAAAGAACCACTATCACCAGCTAATCAGCCCAGCACTTTTTTATTATTTTCTAATCTATTTTTTTCTACTTTTTTTTTTTTAATATAACCACAGTCCACTTCCAGCTGTTTGAGAAGCAAAGGGAATGTTCTCCCCAGAAGTTTAGAGGGGTGGAGTGTCCTGAGTCTGGCTGCTGCGTACACTCTCCCTTTCTCTTGTTGCTGGCTGGGATTGACTGCTTTCTAGTCTCCCTCCCATCTTCTCAGAGTAAATTGGAAAAAGAAGTGTTTTACTGTGAAAATGGAAAAAAATGCTGGTAAGCTAATGCTGAGCCATACTACTTTATCAGAAAATTGGAAAATCTGTTCCGTCTTTTTCTTATTTATTTTTATGTTAATATTTTATCAAATATTTTGCAAGAGGCAAAAGGAGCATATGCTGACAAAACCATTAACAGAGAATGTCAGCTATTCAGAATGAAGCTCAGCAATGTTTTCCAGATGTGATTGGAGATGTACAGTTAATCATTTATTATGCAAAAAGGGATACTTTTCTTACTTGGCCACCTCAAGAAAGGCATTGAAGCATGAATCTATATTGAGAATAGTCTAACTTTTCCAACTCATCAGTACTTTTCTTTTGGCTGCCATTATGGTTCATAGACACTGCTGTTTCTCCCATCAGCAGAGGTTATGGAGAACATTAGCACTGTCTGACATGAAGACTAACACGCTTCCATCAAGGTTACTTAGAACATAAAATTAAACCTCATTGTTAATTCTTGTACAAAGCACTGGTATGGATTCACCCTGCCTAATTTTAGGCACTACTCTAAGTTTCATCCCTAGTAAACAGAGAGAGAGAGGTACTTCCAGGGGCCAGCTCACATTTTAGGTAGGCTGAATCAACCTGTAGAGATGTCTAATTCCTCCCTGACTATAGCACGATTTTAAAGCGAAGTTTAGTGTTTAGGATGAAGAGACTTTCACCTTGGCACTGCAGTTAAATGCTAGAAGTTAGGTGGTTGAAACTGAGCCTAAGAGCCTCAGAAAGTTGATGAAAGTCTCCTCATGACCTTCACCAGTTTATTGGGTGCTCATTCCTAGCCGGGGAGGAGAGAGAAATACTGGATCTTCACAGCATCATTCAACTTTTTGTACACTTCTTGTTCAGCCTTGTCTTACTATTCTGTATTGTTGCTCAATCTGTGTTTTCAATATCTCTTCACATAGAAATGCTTTTACTGTCCCTGATTTCTTGTAGTTTTTGCTACCTCCTGCTTGAGCTGAAGTTTCCAATACCTCATATGAGTGATGAAAGCAGCACTCGCTTTCATAGTTTCCAGAATACTCCTTTAGAGTATATTTACAAAGAAGTCCACAATGTTAATTAACAGCTTATTTAAAATGTCATTTAAATGAAATATTTTATTAGCAACTCCGTTTTTGGTTCCTCTCTGAAATCCTTCTCATTCACCTTCCAAATTTTCTTTCTGAATTATTCACCTCTTTTTGGCTCACTAACAGCATGTCTCTGAAATTATCTGTAAAGAATTCTGTTAGTGCATGTATTTCTCCTTTGTCTTTTGAGAGTACTAGAGTAAAATAATTTATTTTCTTTGACATCTCCTGATCATTTTGGATTGACTCTTTACTCTCTGGTGACCTAGCAACTCTAAACACTCTTCTGCAGGCTTTCTACTTCTGAGGTACTTTAAAAATTCCTATTGAGCTATGTACCTTCATGAATTTATTCCTCTTAGCCAACACCCATGTTCAGTTTTATTAACACTACTTCAGCTGTGTTTCTATTTTTAAGGATACTTTTTTTCTGACATGAACAGATTCTTGTACTATACCTTGTCATGTAGCTAAACCACATCCCTCCAGTTTTAATATTCTCTCTTCCTGATACTAAGTGTCACAAGCAGAAGTGGGTGGTCTATTTGCAGTGAATAAAAATTTTCCTGAATATAGCTACTTTTTCTATTTTTCTGATTTTTTTTAATAAACTTTGCAGAGTTGTTTTTTTCCCCCCCTCGAATTGCTTGACAAATATTCTATGGCATATATAGCAGTCCATGGATTTTTTACAAACTTGTTTTTTGCAGATATCACTGAAATCTTAAGAATTCAAAATTTTGGCTTCTTTAACATACAAATGCACCAAATGTCTTTGTATTTTTTGTGGGGTGGGGAAAGACAATACAAGTGCTTTTATTGTCCCCTCCAAACCAAGTTGCAATGGTTAAGTGATGTGTAAGAATCTTCACCAAGACTACCACCACAAATCATCCAAAAGTCTCCTGTAAAAACTGGGCAATACCTTGCTGACTCCCTGCTGTCTCTCATCTCCTTCTGTCTCCCTCCCTTCTTACCTCCTAGTCCCAATCTGGATAATGTGGATAACCTTCAAAATTTTGGGTCATAATTCAGACATTATTCAGTATTGTGGCATGTTCTTGATTCCCATCATAGCATTTGTGTGTTTGGGATTCACAGCCAAAAGATGCTACAATTCTGTCCTCATCATGTAGTGCTGTACTTCAACACCTAAATCTAATCTTTTCTTGCTGCATAGTTTACTGCCAGGAATTATACTATACTATTGATTATTCAGAGACTTGAAACTTCAGTCCACAGCTGAATCTGTCAGAGACACTCACATGGCACGCTCTGAAAATGGGCAATATCAATTAATTCTCATATAGTACAATGACGGGTGATTCATAAATACTGAAACAGAGTAGATTGCCTACACATTCAGATTCCCTGAATTTAAAAATGCCAGTTATTTCTAGGACTCCCAGTGCCAAGTCAAGCATTTCTGTTCACCCAGTTTTGTTTTAAAGCTTCTTGTATCATTGCAACGGAATAGCATGGTGACCTCATTTGTATTTATTTATTTTTTACTAAACCAGTGCACATACTAGATGTTTTCTTCTCTCTTTCACTTCCTCTTCTCTTACTTTAAGTTTCTTATTGCCCACTGTTCAATATATTGCACTACTTTTACCTTTGCTACATGATGAAAGTCAGACTGTCTCCTTGGAATGCTCTTTTTTTCCCAGGTATAGTATAAATAACAACCCTCCACCTTAATTTTCATTGTCAGCAGTATAATTCCATTTCTGCTGAAGCAAAGGCCTGTAGACCCCCCTGTTCACAAGCAGCTAATGAACACAAATTGACACTGTCAATTTAGCTAGGACCCTGAAATGCCTTGTGAGGTAGTTCTGTTGATAGCACTGAAAGTATTTTAGAGAAAGCTTCTCTGAGAGACCTGAACTTAAAAATTATTCTTAATAGATGCAAACAAGTTGACAACTTCAAACACACATTTGGAAAGTTAACGTACACTTCCCACCATTCAGCTGTCCTTTCATTGGCTTATAACTTTGGTAAACTTTAACTCATTTGCTTATAACTTTGGAAAACTTTAACTGTTTTGGTTGAAATCTGCTGTGCGGAGTCTCTGCTGCAGGTTGGATATCACATACATTTTTTTGAAAATTTCAGCAAATATGATTCAGCTACTTCTGAGAATAGGAACAGGACAAATAGATATTTTTTTTATATTTTGGAAATCTTTACTGTTTCAGTGATTTTAAACTAGGACCCAAAATTCAGCAAGCAGGATGATGTTTCAGTCTGGCATACACCATCTTGTGAAAATGTGCCCAAATTCAGCCAAGCAACATACCTTTGAAAAATCCTGCTTATCCATGCTCATGAAAGCCTCTTGTATTAAAGGGCTGAAATTCTCCTAGGATTCTATAATCACTGAAAACACTCACACTTCCCACAGCAGTGAGAGCTCGCCAAAGTGCATATTCAGTCACATCCTACAGAGCCACTGCATACCTCTTCACCCAGTTCTTACATGTACTGAACAATGTGCATGCCATCCTCACAAAATAACTGAAATTTAAACAGTCCTTCTAAAATGCCAATCTTCCCCTGCATGACCAGACTGCACAGGTAGCATCCCTATAACGGTGAAACCTAACTTTCCTTTCTTACTAGTTTTCTTTTGCTGCTGTGCTGTTGTGGAGAGCACTGGGAACTGATTGCTGTAGGACAGCTGGAGCAGCATGTTCCCCCCACACTATCAGTTTGGCAGGAATGAAGGAAGTATGGAAGTGAGATTTGGGGGGATCAGAGGAAGAACTGGGGAGGAGTAAGCACAGGGAGGTCCAAGGAAGAGAAACAGTGAAATGCTAGGAGATGGGTGAGGATCTGAGGTGGGAATTAGTATCACATAAAATGTAGGTAGAAGGCAGGAGGCTAGGACTGGAATCAGTGGGGTGTACCAAACTGGCATTAAGGAGATAGAGCTGTCTGGAACCAAAGGTGCAGGAGACCTCTGGAATCTACTAAGCAAATGAGGCAAGGACGTTAAGACACACTGAGAAGCTTGTGCAGGGATATTAAAGTTGGCAGCCGGCGAGGATAGGAAGCATGGATGAGAGGCCAGGGACCTGAGAGCAGAGCGGAAGTATAGGAGGGATAGTCTGAAGAATGAGCGGGGGAAGCAGACTCAAGAAAAACAGTGAACACTGCTGGGGTGGGAAAAAGCATGTATAAAGAGAGTGGGAGGAGAGAAGTGGAGAGAAAATGGTAGCTGGAGATAATGATTACTAGGCAAAGATACTGGAAATTAATGTGAGTAAGAGTTGGTGTTCCCTCCTGATCCGAAATTAAATCCCTGATTTTTCAGCCTCATCATTCTTCTTCTGGCTTAATGCACTATCCTTCACCAGTGCTTGTCCACAATATGGACAAAAAAGCTTCTGCTACTCTCAGTTGGTTCAGTAGCTCAAGTAAAGGGGGTTTGTATAGCAAATCTGCTGATATTTCACATGAGTTTCAATATAGTACTATCCAATAACAAATTTTTCCAGTGTAAGTAAGTCTTCAAAAAGTAACTAGAGGATTATATATGCATAAAACCATTTTTAAAGAACCATTAATAAGAATGTAGAAGTCAAATACTCTAATATTTTAGGAAATGCATCAAGGCACTTCATTTATGATATAGTCTTTAATTCCTGATCAAGCGCTGTCTTGTGGCAAAGACTCTTTCCTTATACACTGCACAAAACCAATGATATTTATTCAGTGAGCAGCTATTCAGGTTTTGTTTTCCTCTCACTATTTAACATGTGGCCACATTTTTTATTTACTACATCTCTTCAACCCATTCTGAAAATCAAATTATTCATTCCATTATTGACTTTTTATTGCTGCACAAACATTAATGAATATATCTTCATTATATCCCTAAAAGATGAGTGGGAAATTCTGCCATTTCAGAAAGGAGAGGTATAAAGAAATTGAGGTTAAAAAAAAATCTACTAACTTGGAGAACYCAGTTTGATACAGATGGGACCCAATTTTTTCAAAGTACATAGCAATATATAGCACTTTATATGCTCAAAGCACAGCACTGATTGCTTTCATTTGCAGCTCTGTGTGTTCAGCACTTATTTAACACTATACTACAGCCTCAAATCAAGCACTCAGAAAATGAAGGCCACACAGTCAGTGAACTCCTGTGAAAAGTCTGGGTAGGGTGACTTGCTTAGGATAAAATAGGAACTCTCCAGCAGAGGCAGATATGGAAGCAATTTCTTCAGTTGTCTTAAATATACCACATCATTTCTCTTCCTGGCACCCCAAGCCTCCTTCACTATACACTTTCTGAATTTCTCAGCATACAAGGTAAGGCTCTAAAGACAGTTTCTGCCTTCACTGCACAGCACAGATTCATCCCTATCCCCCACGCAGCTCCATTATTTAAACTCAGAAAGGTAAGGGGAAAATGTTATGTGACCATGTAATCAAAGACCATATCTTCATGTATACACACAGGATGCTGAAATAAGGTAGTACAACGCATATTAGTCCTTCCTGATTATGACAGTGGCTTCTTTGATAGGCAGAAGCAAACTTGCTCTACTATATTGATATATGATTTTCCCCTTTTTCTCGTTCAAGCGTGTAAGATCAGTAAGCAATATTTTTTTTTATAGATGTCATTATCTGAACAAAATCTGTGCCATATAAAGCTATGAAATGCAGAAGAGTAGACTGTAAGGCAATGCACAGGGAATTTTCTGTGCAAATCAGACTGACGTTCACAGAAGGGGTGTGAATGAAGCCTCTTGTAGAAGTGTAACATTTTGCTGATGCACTTTACCAAATTAGACCCAGGCTCATCTGATTTAGGACCAGGAATTATGAATAGGATTTAGGAATTTAGGAATAGCCAGTAACTGTAGTTAGTAAGTATTAGAGTGAGTATACAGGGTCTTATTTTTATTCTATATTCAGGCAAATATCTGTGTCTATTAGTGAAATTTAATAGTTATAATGTCAAGTTTGTAAACAGCACATTCATACATTTACTAGTCAATTCATACATATTGTAATCATAAAAAAATACTGTAGCTTCACTTATAATGGAAGGAAAAAAGTAAAGTTGARACAGAATTACAGCTGAGAAGATGTGCCATATTTGTAACAGTGTTTGCTTTTTGAAACAAGATTTTTGGTCATCTCGCCACAAGTTAGCTTCACAGTAATCACTAAGCTGAAGAATGAAAAAAATTTAAATGGACTTTGTAAAGTATTGACATGGATTGGCTTTGCCTGAGTAAGGCTATTCACAAAAGTTCACATTTTCAGAGGTCGTACTACAGAAAAATAGGCTTAAGTAATACAAGGTTTGATTTTCAAAAGTGCCGAGTGTTGTCTCAGTACTTACAGATTGAAAGCTGAGAAATTTCAAAAATCTACATAGTCTCATAGAAATTAGCAAAAATCTATACAATAGGCACAGAGGATTTTTATCAATGCAAAATAGATGGTCAACACCTGGCCTTTAATCAGATTTATAGTCCTCATAAAACATATTTCCTCCATACACACTGACCTACAAATACATTGGCAAAGTCCTTCTCATTTCAATCATGTGTTTGCAGAACCATGTGTGCCAGGCTTTGAGGTCTGGGGATTATAATAGCCACTAGTTTATAGTAGTATTTCACTTGAAAGGTGGAACATGATGTGAAGCAAGCAGCAATAACTTCCTAAAGCAGGGGGGGAAAAAAAACCTAAAACCCTATGAAGTTGCTTATTATAAGAGCAAGATTAATTTAGGCACCTTCATAAAAAAATAAAATTCTGCTGCTTACTGTATATTTAATCCATGCATTTTTAAAGAATTCTATTTTTAGTCTCCTACAGAGTCTGAGCATGTAATGTTGAGTTCCTTTCAAGTTATGGGGAAAAAAGCTTAATTTATCTTTAAAAAATAAATAAATCTTGTATAAATCTTTTTTTTTAAATTATGTAAAAATTAACCAAGTTATTTTTAGACCCAGTACTAGTTAGCTAATTTTATGTTGCTGCTCTGTCTAGTCAGTCAGATTTGCTGATCTGGGTGATATTTCTAAGGATCACAAATGAAAGATGGGACAAGCAATTCAGCTAACTGTGTGACGATGCAAGATGAAGCAGTCACAGCAGGCACCACTTTTTGCTGTCTAAACTCCCCTTCTTCAAAATAAACTCCCTTTAGTACCCCTAAAGAAGTGCTGGCAGAGATCACCTTTCTTTCCCATTTCTACAACAGATTTATTCACTTTCCACTGATGAAAAAGCTTTTAAAATGTGTTCTACAGATAAGAAGCAGTGCTGTGGTTCAACTCGCAACAGAAACCAGATTCAAGATTTTGGTTGTCTGTCATACTTGCAATAAGCTGTGTCCTACATTCACAGGTTGGAGGCCTGAGAGGTGTGCCATCAGCGCTCTCCACAAAATTTGTGGAAGAGATGAAATGGGGCACCCTATATGAACAACGATTAGCCATCAACACGTCCTTTTCATTCATCCAGATGCTTTGTGAATGCTSCTACGTCTGGTTAGCCCAGCATACTTGGTATACTCAGTACCAGCAGCAGCGCAGATAAACATACTGGTTATATTCTCAAAAGAGCATGAGATAGGAAGAGAGTTTTCATCCAAGGTTGTTCTGCGTTCGTATCTATTTTAGACTGCACGTGGCAGTGAGGTAACATTCCTCACTCATTCCATCATGTGCAACATACAATTTGTCAGACTGACAAATACCGTCTTTTAGCTGATGGCTAAAAAGGCCTATTTACATCTATATCTTCAGGAGATGTCAGCCTGGCATCTAAGGTCAAAGGGATTGCGTGGATTGTGCCACTTCCAAAGATTTATAAAGGTATGGTATAAAGGTATGGTATGCTGGTTTTGGATACCACCTCACAAAGTTGATACAAAGCTGAACTTCGTAAAAAGGTTAAAATATTTCCTGTTGTTCATATATAGAGAAAGGTATGAGCCAATGCATAAGTTACCTTCAAAAGAAACTGTGCACACAAGGAATCAGAAGTATGCAATTTCTTACTTGCTCCTAAACTGGGAAGTCAGACCCTTSAATATGAAAGGAGGAACTAAGCTGAACATCTGTATTTCAGGAGTCATGAAATTAAGGAAACCCATTTTGGGGTTGCTAATTATGCATCTCTGGGACAAGAAAACTCAGATATCAGTGTAACAAAAATCATCTCTACCTTTATTAAACTGAGACATTTTAAGTCAATTTAAAAAGTAGAATGAAAATAATATCACAATAGCATTTTATGAGCTATGAAAGACCCAGATATGCTGCATTCCAAAAGAAAAAAAAAAGGAAAGAAAAAAAAAGAAAAGCAGAAACAGGACTGGTCTGAAGGTATTTATTTGGGGGCCTAGGATGTATTTCAGCTCTTTCTGAAATACCAGCTATCATGCTTTTAAGAGAAACAAGCTGAAAATGGAGTCTGATTCAATTAGGACTTCTTCCTTGCCAGTTACTCTTTGGAAATCATATAAGAAATATCACTTGAGACTACTATAAACTCAGCATAACTAAGCTTGAACTCAAACCCCAGTTCCTAACAGGAAAAAAAAAATCTCAAGGTAAAAATAAAATTGTTAAATACTTCAAAGACAGCACATAGGTACAGAAGTTTTCTGTGAACTGCTTCCAGAAACAGTTGCAGATCAGACTCTCACAAAGACTGATTTCATGTATTTCTTCATTCAGAATAGAAAGTTTTCATGGAAAGCTTAGTTTTCAGTCTTCCTCATATCATTCATTCACTCAAGGCCAAAGAAYGGCACTCTACTGGAAGCCAAGACCTGATGCTTAGCCTATAACCATCAAAGTCAATGAGGGTACTTCTGTGAGTGAAGTTATAGATGTGCATTACTGCGGGCAGCACTGAGGATATCTCGTCACAGAAATGTGTGAAGAGTGGCAAGCTTTCAGAAGTTTCACTGAAAGTCTCACGATAGGTACTGAATTACTCACAGTCGCAGCTTCTGGAGTTATGCAAGAATGTGAACTTTCACTTTAAAATAAAGCAAAATAATGCCATAGTTCTGAAATAAAAATGAAGACTGCTATTTCTGAAGACTTAAGCAAAAAGAAGGCCTCAAACCCAACCCCAAATTTATTCTAGTCAACTATCAATTACCCAGGGTAGTACAGGGGTGGGGTTACTCAAATAAAGCAAAACCATATGTAAATTACACTATAAGAACACATTTAGTACTTTTTTTTTCTTTCTTAGTTGCAAATAGCTATGTATGGAATGAAGGAAGAGCATTAGCTGGCAGTGAGCAGAAGGCCCAGCAGGAGCAGTCCTTGTTTTGTGGCACATGCGCTGCAGCAACGGGCTGCAGCCAGCGGCGTGGGCAGCAGATGGGCTCTGCCTGAACCACAGCCCATGTAATCTTTCCACAGATAATTCAGATTTGACTGTTCATTAAATCTCAGGAATTGTACCTCAGTCTCTTGACTTTTGAGCTATGGAGTTGACAGTACTACAGACTGTCAAAAAATACCACCCACCCTCTAAAAAACTTCTCTAGGTTAAAGTCACTTGACAGTATCTCAGAARAACTGTAAGCCTTGTAAAAACCTTTTTACTGAGTGTCTCCACCCATGTGTTCTCCCTCCAGCTACGGGCAACTGAAAAAAAGTAGTTGAGAAATGAAAAAGTTGTGAAATTTGATAATTGGGTTAATAACAATAATAAAAAAGAAACCTTTGAAAAAATGAGGACAAAAAATCTTTTACTGGAATGATTTTTTTTTTCCTTAAAAGAATTATAGATCAACTATGTGAAAAACACTTTGATAATTATTTTAGGGCTCCTATGATTATGAAAACAGTACATAGCTTGTTTCCTTTTAAAGTGTCTCCACCTTTATTTAAGCAGAAATGCAGCTACAAAAATTTTATAGTACGTAAAATGAAAACACTTGGCCTACTAAGTTACAGTGAGTCAACATGCAGTTTTATATCTGTACAGTATCATTTGGAGCCCTGCTGTTTCATTTACATTGTTGAATCTTTTTTATCGTTCCTTCATCTATCCTAATTTGCCTAACCCCTCTATTTGATATTCCTCCTACTGTTTGCTTATTTCTCACTGAAAGAGCGTAATAGCAACAGAAACTGTAATGTATTATAAATAAAGGCTAAAGGTGGTGGTATATCTTCTTAGACACATGAACATTCCTCTATCTCTTTCGATTCGTGTTTCAAGACTTTTCTTTGTTAGGGGGGAATTTAATAAGACAAATAATCAGTCATGAAGAATGAAGTAGAACTCAGCTAGTGACTGCTGAGCCCAAATGATGCATTGTACAAGGAAGAAGACAATACAGTAATTCTTTGTAATAGAGGACACCAAAGAAACAAGAAGCACAAAACAGAAGTTCTAAACTATTATAATGAACTCCGGGACCAAAGACCAGATCTTAGTTTTTGATAAGGATGTTTTTCGTTGCTGCAGCAGCACACTGATGCCTAAAAGCTGGTTTAAAAGGCTAGAAGGAAAGCTTCAAAATGAAAAGGATGCCCAGTGGCATAGAGCCAATGTGGCCAGTTCATTCAGAGTGGACATTAGCAATTCCTCTGTGTAGAATAAGGTATCTCAAACAGCCTTAAGTTTACCTAAGCTTATGCCAGGTTCAAAAATCTTGGGAATCTATGAAATTTACCTCAGTTAACTTCTGCATTTTCAACTTCAGAGTAACACTGGAACATCAGTGCAATTCCAGAGACCWGTTTCTAAGGGAATCATTTTTTTTCTTTTTTTAAATTTTATTTTCTTTTACATTTGTTAACATTCATGATAAAAGAATAGTTCAGTTAAAAGTTCTTAGAGAGTTGGAAAGAGAATAAAGCTTGGTTTACTATCTACATTTTGAAAATGAGAAAGCATATCTAACTTTCTTCCTGAATGGAGCYATTAAATCTATTGCAGAGGAAGCAAAGTGAAGTTTATAAGAATCTTGCCCTCTGAGAATTCCAATGGGTAAAAGCTGTGGAAATTTTACTTTATTGCCACCGTTCCACCTACCACAAGGGAGCATTTGTAATATTGATTAAATTGGACATGGACAACAGAAAAATATGTAACATTTATCAAAACTTACAAGTGCAGAGAAAAACAAAACCAAGAGCTTCATTTGTTACTGTAGGGTCTAGAAAAAATGAGGGGAGATGCCTTAAGTTTAACAGGACAACAATAATGCCTGTGTTTTTGTCAGTTTGTTGGAGTAACTGCTGAACTTAATTCTTGGTTTCCAGAGACACCAATTTAAACCCAAAGCCAGCTCACCCTCTTGAAAGCCACATATACCATTAGGAACTTGGCCCCTGTCTCCTGACCTGTGCCAGATATCATTAATTCTACCCCTTCCACCCATATTTATAGTTCTATGCTTCAAAACTTAGACCTTGAAAAGTTTCATGTGTATTACCTCCCAAAYTGAAAATGGTTGCAAGCAAAGTGGAATTTATTCCTCTCTAGCAAGCTGACTGTATAAACAGATTGTTTTGCATCTGCACCTGTGAATGATCTGKTTTTTTTTTTTTACCCTTTGGGTATCTTGGTCAGGTGCCTTGCTGCAGGACTTGGGGAGCAATATTAACAATACAGAAAGATGCTGTCTTCCCAATTATAAATTTAGGTACCAAATGCTCTTTGTTGTTTGTAATTAAGCATTTATATTAATAAAGCTGTTGCCAATTTTGTGATCAAAGGCTTTCTCTTTRTCCAATTTGAGTAAATGCTGAATTTTTGTTTGTTCATATTTAAGTGTATTTATACTCAACTCCAAAAAGGGATGCCATTAAATTTTCTGCTAAAAAAATTTGACCAAATTAAGGATGATCATAATTTTCACTATATCCATGAAATGATATACTGCTGTTTTGAAAGGGCCATATTAATTCAGTTTAACACAAATAACTATGAGATGCTTTTTCCTAAAGGCCTTATTGAAAGACGCTTCTAACTCTAATTCACCTTGAATGTGAGCAACATGGAGATATTCTCTCTCTCTCTCCCTCGCAGCTTATCATTAGATAAGAAACCTCATATTTTCCTAAAACACAGTATCTGCTCTTAGTCTGTGATCTTTAGATCATTTTCTATATCACAATTGCTATGCCACTTCTAAAAAATCTTCCTTCAAATATCTTCAACAGTTGTAAAAGATTAGTACCAGGATTTGCTCTCTCATAAGGTGCTTGACATTTGCACTATCTTTCTCCAGTCAGTTCCTTTATACCAGTGAATTAGGAGGTGGATTTGTCTCTCATATAATTTTGAAAGTCTTGCAAAGCACAGATGTAAACAAAAACACTTGGGAAAATAATTTTACAAATCCTAAAAAAAAGTTGTCCACATTGTAACCAATAAGGCTGCTCTTCAGGTATTATGTGTGCTGCTGAGATTTCTGACTGGAGAATTAGGTTGGAAGCACCTCTGTCTCCGATTTGTCATGACAGTATTTGAGCCTTTTTTTTATTTTTTTGATTTCAAAAATTTCTAAGAATATGGGCTTGTCAGCAAATATAACTAGAAGACTTAAGAGGTTCTGTGAAAATCAGTCAGTGTGGAATGTAACCAAATAATGAAAAACAGCACAACATGCATATCCCCCAATGGTGAATAATATGTCAGAGAGAAAAACACATTAGCTCAGCCACTTTGTATCTATAATGCATTTATTTCACTGGAATCTTTATGAAAACTAAACATACAGCTTTGGTTATTGTTACTTAACCAGCTCAATGAAATAAAGGAAGAGAGACCAACTGATGACCATTTTAGGTTTTGAAGCCGCCAGGATGAAATTATTTGATTTACAGCTATACCTAATACAGCTGAGTAACATAAACACTAATATCCTGTTTCTTACTCTGGATAGCAAATCTTGTACTGCTTAAATCTAACTCATCTTGAACTAATGTTACTTTATAAAAAAAGAAAAAAGCTTATCAAATATTCTTGAGAAATCTCTGAAAACAGTAAATACCAGTTCTCCGTTGCACACTCTGGAATGAAGTCAGAATTCTGCTAAAGTTCCTAGTGCATAACACAGCTAACTGGAAATTTGAATGTTTCATAAGCAAGTTTCACCAAAGGTATCATACACCGAGATTCCCGGCCAATGTGTCATGCACTGAGACATCTGCAACAGAATATAACATTCTTAGTAAATGAGATAAATGAAAGTGTGCATTTAATGAAGTAATTCTGCAAATATATTTGTTCATCCACACAGATGAAATGCTGTTTATGGTTTTGCTTGGTGAGAAAGGGAATTTGTAAGTGAATGTTTCCAGTTCTGTTCAAATACACCTGGAGTACTTCTAAAATAAGGCAACGCATGAGTTCAGTGTTTTGCAAGTATATATGTCACAAAGACACTGAAAAAAAGAATGTCYGTGTGCAGACGTACATATCTCCTTACATACTTCAGTAATGAAGAAGGTTCTATTGTGATTTAGCCTATTTTATAATACACTGAAAAAATAATCCACACATATAATTTAGAGTTATGAAATATATCTCCATGTTTTTGTGGAAGGGAAGGTAACTGCTTTGAAAAATGTACGTTTACATTTTTACGCAAAATTAATGTTAATTATATTACCACTCATACCACATTCTCATCCCAGCTCTTGCAAACTGCTACAAACAATTAAGAGCCATCCATTCAGGTTAGCAAAATGACAAGTTTTCTGCTACTTCAGAGTATTTTTAGGTGTGGTATGTTCTTAGCTTGAGTTGGTTTTCATCTGTTCCTGTAATTCACAAATCCTCAAAATAACTCTGTAACTCTCTCTTTTTTCTTTTTTTTTCCCCTCCTCCAAGCTGTTTAATCAGGATGGGGATCTGAACTGTGAGTTTATCCAAACCAGTCTCCGTTTAGTGCTTTGGTTTTTTGCGTTGCCAAGCCACTTCTGGTGTTTCAAGCAAGGCAATGACAGCATACCTTCTTGTTATTATTTATGCATGGAAGGCCAAACCAAATGCTTGGGTGGGTCGCTAAAGACACAAAGTAGGTAGTTTTTTCCATCCGCAGGACCCCATTTACATTTAAATGAACTTGCTCCTTGTGAAAGATTGGCTCCAGCAGAGAATACCACATGACCACAGACATTGAAAYTAAATCACAATCACAAGGATAGAAGCCACCAACATATTGCTAAAAACAACCTACAACGCATATCTGCATTGCCTTAGTACGTCACTAATAAAGAGAAAGTGTTCTGTTTTATTCTCTAAGATGCATCCCACTATATTTTCTTAATCCACACATATAAAAGGATGCTCCTTCCCAAAGTGAGAGTCAAACAAGTAACAAAGCAAGCTACCTTGGCTCTGACTAGATTTCTGACCGGGGGTAGGAAAATTGTCATGTGCTGCTCCAGGCTTTAAATGGATGATTTCTCCTGGCTGATGCTGGAGTGGCACTGACTTGACAAATGTGGGAAAGTCCTCAGCTGTGAGATGGGGGCTTAGGTTGTGGGCTCTTGGTCAATTGAAAGGTTGCATTAAATGTAAATTATAGGACTGTTACTTAGATATATACCCTTCTCAACCAGGTGAAAGGCAAACAGCGCCCTGCACTAATTCACAGATGAACTGGTGATAGGCTTGCTGAATAAGGCAAGCAGGCAGGCAGCAGGCAATTATAATCCTCATCTTYGAAGGAAGGAAGGAAAGGTATTTTTATATAAAACCATATTAAATTTCCTTTTTTAAGTGCCTCTCTGTATTTCTCTTCTCAATTTATATGGAAAAGTATTAGGCAAAAATCTACAACAGAACTGGCAGTAAATATCACAGTAACAATTGCTCTTTTATTAAATATTTATTGAAATAAATTCCTGTACTTTCTCATTTTTCTTCTTCTGCTTCCAATATTTATTTACAGCTGATTATTAACATCTGCTGGTGTAACAGTTTCATCTGTACAGAAGCCGAAGGGTAAAAAAGTCACACATCCCCTCTAACATGACCTGTAGTTAGACAGAAAACAGTTTTCCCAGTCACCGCTTGGCTTCCTGTCTGTGACCTCTGAAAAGCATTGGAGGCCAGGGTTAATGGCCTTTCCAATCTCTGTGATAAGAATTCATTTTGTTCTATTACTAGCAGTTATCTCAGGAGCCTGCTGCATCACTTCAGCAGGGTTCAATCAATGAGAGGACCTAATGAAGTAACCAGCTGTAGCTCTATTTCCCTGGTCAACTCTATCAGACAAMTAAGATCTATCAGTCACATCTTACGGCTGATCCTAGAAACAGCATCTTCGCAGGCTGCATCCATATGCATATGAGCTAATGATACCTGGCCATTTCTTTTTAATCTTCCCTTTCAATAGAGCTTTTCTAACAGAAAATGGAATGAAATGGGTTTGAAATGCTGCCCTAGGAGAACAATAATGCTGGATTAAGAAATAGTGGATTTTTCAGAACAGCAGAAACTGTTTGAAGTAATAGCAAAAATAGTGTAAATTATACTTCATGACATTTTTTTTTTGCCGGACAGCCTCTATACTCCTAAAAGAAATCTGGAGAGGAAAAAAAAAGCTTGTTTATTATTTTCTTCCTTAAATTATTATTTGTCATAAACAGTTTTAATTATGAGACTTTGTTTTGGGGTTGTCACTCAGGAAGGTGATATAATTGTGGCAGTGCTTTGCTTTTCAGTCAGACATCAGTCAAAATGATTGCCAATCAATTTTATTTCATATTTAAGTCACATCACTTAAAATAAAAATGTTACTTTTGACAAAACTATATCAAATAATTTTTTGATTTGTTATAATTAATTGGATCCTCTCATACCACAAAAAGGGCTTAACTGCTTAGAAGTACAAATCTACTTTTAAAGGCACTAGATTTGAGAGCTGAAAAATAAAGAAAATAATAGTAAAGAACAACTTTGGCACTTCAGAGTTGCATGCATCAAAGTGCAGCTTTATAATTAATTAGATGGTACAGGAGAAAAATGCAATTCATATTGCTTGTACCAAAATGTCCAGTGTGACTTTATACCTAGGTGTGACAAAATAAGTTGTAGCAGGTCACCACAGGCAAATCACTAAGCGCTGTAGGAAGCCGTGTTAGAAGAGTGTCGGATTTGCTGAAATGTTGAAAGCTGCATGTAGCTAAGTTTACTTTATTAGGTTAATCGCAACGAATCTCATGAAATGAAATTTGTATCCTTTTAAGTTAACTGCATGCTTTGTCAAATTGGAATGAAAGGAAGCCTGGYTATTTGCTGCTGTACCGAAAGAGAGATGATATCCAAGAAATAAAGCTAAAAACGATAACTATTCAACATGCACACTCATACTATACACAAAAATGTCTACATAATTAAAAGCTAAATATCATTTTGTATATATTAACACATCTGATGGATTATGACACATAAATTCCAGAGTACATGTGCTTCAAATAAATGCTTATATCTTTTTCCCTGTGCGGAAAACAAGGGCATTCTTCTTTTGCAGTCTGCCTGCATTAATAAAACAATAGGAATATTACTTATACAATCAAAGGATATCCAAGATATCTTCCTTTTTAATTTTAAACCACTTTAATGAAAAACAAGGGGAGGAATGTGTTTCAATACTTCAGTTTGGTATTTAAGGAAAGCACATTTCTGCCATAGATGTACATTTGAAAAGGACTGAAATTTCTATGCTACTTATGTAAACAGATAAGATTATGCCTAGCAGGCATTTTGGGAACATCTGTCAATTTTTTATGGAATGCACTGATTGCGGGCTATTGATTGCATTTAAACAAAGTTGTTTCAAAAAAAAAGATCAGCTAACAATTCGTGTAGAAAGGACTGATCAATATTTAAATGACTCTCTTCATTGATTTAAAATTAACTTTCAATTAAGAGATCCATAGGACTCTTAACTGCGACACTTATCCATTCAAGAGAAAATAAAGGTACATTTATCGATACACTTAAACAGCASTGGCTGGTTTCCTATTGATTCAGTCATTTGCGCTGGGATTCGTTAGCGTCATCAGGCTTTAACTCGCTTACTAGGTCTTCACAGTGTGTAGTACTGCAAGATGCAGGAATGTACAAAACGGGACAAGGGAAGCGAACAGAATTAGAAGATGTATGCAGAGGTAAGTCATGCTTATGCTTTTTACATCTCCTAAGGAAGGAAGAGTCCCTTTAAAACTACCTAGTTTGGGGATTTGGTAATGAACACATCCCTGTCAGCTGAGTTGTTAGATACTTTTTTGGTACAGTAATCATATAAATGAACAAAATCTTTCTATAAAATTGATAGGTAACAGTTCTACTGGCTCCTATTGACTCTAACAAGACCACCAACTTGTGTATATTGATTAACATATAATCAATAAGAACTTTAGCTCATTGCTTGCAGAATGTTCTTAAGTGGCAGTATAGTGTATGCCCTGTCTAAGTTCATAAGTGTGCATACATATATATATATATATATCTCATATAGAGAGATATTTAAGGCCAATATCATTTAATATTGTAAATAAGAGATCAACCACTGTATGAATTTTGTAAGACTTACTGAGACATCTGAAAGTAAACACTAAGTGTTTATTTCTGTTTTTGAGACAAATTCAAACATATTTGAATTTAACAAAAATATACTACAATAGCATAGCTGTAACTATAAACATGTGCATAAGCATCAGCACATTTAGGAACACAAATTAAAACCAGAACTGTAATTACATACTTCATTATTTATATGTATTTGGGGTATTTTAGTATACTAAGGAAGCTGGACATGTAATCTCTATAGTTAATAATAGACCAAATTCATGCCAGGTGTGATTTCACTGAAGTCAATGGACCTGGAACTGCACCTGGAATGAATTTGGCCCAGTGCTATGAATGTATCCTGACTCTCGCCAGCCTAGATTTACATATAAGATATATCACAAAAATGAAATAAAAATAGAAGATGTCCAGGAGGCATGGCATGTTTACAGAGCAGAGTGGTAATAACCTTGCCTGACGCGTATGTGGCCGTGCATCTCGTAGGCAGGCAGGATCATTTGGCATGGGGGAGGGTTAACGCTGACAGTGGCTCACATTTGCCTGTGTCCCTTAGTCTCACTGCCTGTTTCTTTCTTCTTCTTTTTTTTTTCTCTCTCTCTCTCTCCCCTTTTTTAAAGCTTCATAGCCCAGAACTGGCCAGTGAAATGCAGCTGCCCCAAACTGACCCATTTATTACCTTATTTATTACATTTGCTGTGATGTAATCTCTGGGAGGAAAAACGAAAAACAAAAACCCTGCAATATAATAATTAAACATTAGGACCTTTTCGGATCAGCTGAGATTATTCCTTACACTGAGAATCCCAAAGAGAATGTATGCAAGATCTATCTTGCATATGTGATCACTAACACTTTATTTWAAAAAATGTAGATTTTGTTGAGAAACAAACACAGTCTTTGAACTCTAGGTGCTTTTTATATATGACGAGCTGCTGCTTTATTTTTTCATTCTTTTCTCTGTCCACTAAAGGTTAAATCATTTACCAAAGGCTCATTTGCAGAGTTACAATATGAATTAGTGATATCTTTAGGATCATAATAATGTAGAAAACTGGTTATGGTCCTTTTGCTACTGGGTGGGAGTCAAGATCAGAAAGACTGGTGTGCAAATGCAAAGCAAATCCCCCCTCTAAAATGTCTRAATCACATAATGTTAGTGTAACATAATTTGGAATATATTATGACGGTTACAATTACTAAAAAGTGCATGATGCCATTATTTCCAACTGGAAATTAGATGATTATACTAATTAAGTGATAGCAGGTGGCACAGGATGACTGCTACAATCTTCTCTGATCTGCAGAGAGAGATGCATGGTTCAGTGTCTAAAACRCCCAGGAATAGTAACAATTGGTTTAAGCACTATTCTGTCCCAAGATGCAGAATAAGGATTCACTTTGATTTAACACTTCCTTATCACATCAAAGTGGTGAAGAGGCATCTTTAAGGATTGGCTTAGAAACAAAATATGCTAGTGGTTCAGCTTCTACCCTTGTAACTAACATCTCTTGGTATAACAGAACTAGAGAGTGAAATTAATTCAAATAGAATAATATAATTCTAGAATGCCAGCAACCTTTTTTTAAAAAATTAAAACTGTCCTAAATTCATCGTTATTGCTTTTAATGTCCTAATTTCAGAAGTAGCTATAGGTATGCTGCTAAGTGTCTCTAAAGCAACTAAACTGGAAATGCTTTAGTAAAATAAATATTTCTCCAGTAATAAAAGCACTAAATATTTTTAAGAATATATGTGGTCATTAAATGCATTTGAGTTTTAACTCAAATTTACTAAGCCATATTTACACATTATTTTTACAGCAGGATTTGGAGAATATTCACAATTGCATTAAGTTAGACAAACAGTCCTCTAGTCCCATGAGTCATCTACAGATTTTGTTTTTCTTGTCCTCTCTGCTCTATGTTCAGACTGAAGTAAGGCTAAGTCATCCCCATTGATTAGTTTTCCAGATCAGCCATCATTAGTTTAAATAATATGAGATGTACTTAAGAAGCTACTCTCTTTTTTTCGGACTTGCATATGTTGCTGAAGTGTGACCTCAGTTTAACAATGGCAGGAGAGCAGATCTGCTGAAGAAGAACCATGCTGTGTGAGAATGCAACCAACATATGCCTAAGAGGCAAACCAAGCGATTCTTATAAATGACGGAAAATAAATGTTATCTAATTTCTGAAAATCTCTTATCTGGCTTTACCTGTCTCTGTAGCATTCATTTCAGTGTTGTTAATGTATTTCTTACTATAGATCAAAAGCATGGCTGATAAGACTTGAGTTTAGATATATTTGTAACATGCTATGATATCTTGCAGTATAGCTAATTCATTTTAGAAATTACTGCCTTCTCTCTCCACTTCTCCCAAAGCTTTACCTGTGCCACAATTTCAGGGAATGTTTGTGTCACCTAAATTTTGCCAGGTAAATACAAGAAGAAGCAAGAGTTGACAGTAAAAGGGGAAAACTGTTGTTTATGATAAGTTTAGTACAAGGGAAACCAAGGGAAAAAAAAAGAAAGTTTCTTCAGTTCACAAGCCTAAATACACATTTTTTTCTTTAGAGAAAAAACATGAAGGTTTATGAAAATCACTCATCTGAAATTTTTTTATGCTTTAATAAAACTAAATGGAATGGAACTAAACTTCTGATTACAAAAAAAGCCTTWTCTCTTCGGTGGATACTAACCTGCTCAGCATTTAAAATAGTATCATAGAGATGTTCTTCTGTGAAGTGATATAACAGTTGCATCTTTCCAGGGCAAAATTTAAGCATACTTCCCACAATGAGCATGACAACTACCACCCTCTCTGTGTCTAAAATAAAAACCTTTACTCCTGCACCCTAGGATATTCAGTTAGCTGTGCAAACGGGAATAATGGTATACAGCTACTAGGAGGCATCTATTGGAGAAATCTGAACTTGTTGTTCAACTAAAGAAAATAACGTTATAGTACTATAGGTGCAAGGCCAACTTTCTTACATGCCACTGATTAGTTCAGCCTTAGCTGAACAGAAATCCTTAATCTTCTCTTTTTAATATTGAAGAGGTAAACCCTCTTTCACCTGCATGTGGAGTCTCCTTTTCATCAAAGCTCAGGAGATTCCAGCAACAAAATCAATGTATGCATGTTCAGAGCAGTTTTCAGGGTTTTGTAAGACAAATCTTTCAAATGGGAGCTAGTTTAATGCTATTGAGCTGAGTTTCGATCTGACAGAGTGAGTGAACAACACAGAAACAGTTCACTTACCACTGCTCACACTACAGGAGGCGGGAATCAGGTACAGCTCTGTACAAATACAGCTGTGCAATTTCTCAGTAAACTCTTACCCTACCTAATCCAATGTTAAATGCAACAGTAGAGTGTTTAAACAAACAAAGATTAAAGAAATAAATGCAATTTATTTCTCTACAGTAATGAAACACAATTAGTTTTGAATTTCAGAATTTGCTAGTAATGTGGTTAGACTACAGTCTTCCCATTTGAACTGATGAAATGAAGACTAGCTCCACCAATGTCAACAGAGTTGTGCTAGTGTAAAACTGATTTTAATTAAAGCATTGTCAGGCTCTGTGTCYGAATAGGAAGATATTAGTTGTATACTTGAAACATAAGAAACAAATATCCTGTTCTGCATTTCTATCCTTTTTTAAAGCTTCCAACAGCTTCTTTTCTTGATTTTTTGAAAGAAAAAGAACATTTAAAAAAATTTACTTAATTTTATTGCCAAACACTGTAGATTAATATGAGTTGTTGTATAACTTTGCACTGACAGGTCTTTCGTTCCTATGCTCTGAAGCTCTGAATGCCACTACTACAATCAGCTTAGGACTGGAGACATTTTATTCCTCTTCTGAAAAAATGATACTGTAGCCACCGGCCCATAGCATCATGATATCATGACAGTCTCCATGATCACACCTCTGATTAAAAAACATGATCATTAGTCATTTCTTGAGCTACTGAGTACCTGGAATAATAAGGTACGTGCTTCTTCTTTACTGTTTATATTCCTTCCGTTTAATAAACAAAATAATGAGACCTCTAAAATGCCTGGAGTGTAATTGCAAATATASACCCTGAGTGGTATTTTGAAATAAAGTGAATCAAACAAAAAGAACAAGAACAATACTTCAAGTTTTACTAGGTGCTTCACCTCAGAGTTTGTTGTCGGGGGAGGTTTCCATTACAGTGCTCTATAACTTCTATATTAGATTGAAAAAATACCCATGACTCTTACTCGGTTCTGCTTTCTTCTGCTTTCAGCTTTATTATCAATGGGACAATATTCTCCTAASACAACCAAAGGCTAAAGGAAATAGCATTTCCACTCATTTAGTTCAAATACCAAGGTCTGTGCCCAGAAATGGGGAACATCAACTTATCTTTTTGTTATTTAGTTCAAACTCACAGTTCAAAGTAAACAAGAACTATAATGATATTATTGTATTAACTATACAGTTAGCTCTGAAAGTTCCTCCCTTCAGCATATGCACTTGAGGTAAGTAACTTCCCATGAAAGGGGACAAATTAGCTCAGTTTGTCCTGATGTGCCTAAATATTTGTAGAGTTCCTGCTGATGTGTATATAAAATGAACTTCTGTCCTCCATTAAGAAGTACTAGATGGAATAATGTATCAATATATGTTTCTCACACTGTACAATACAAACAAACTAGTATAAATGATAAAAGAGTGAAACAAATACAAGATTCAGTATAGGTTCATCATATTAGCAAATTTACAGCAGGCTAGTCATCTTCCCTATATTAAAAATGTCTATTACCTAGTGTAATTGAATAACTCTTTGATAATTACAACATCAGCATTTTAATAGTATATAAATAATCTCTCCCCTAATTACCATTTTGCTAAATTTTTCATATATTGCTGTATTATGAAAGGAGGTTCTTGGTAAAGTACTTTACCCTTTCAACAACAATTAATAATTTAATTAACAGGTCATTAAAAAAAGAAAAACTTAAGTAGAAAGAGCAAGGACTTTCACAGTTGAAAGGAGAGTTGTATTTTATGCTATAATCATGACTTTGTGGCTGTATTAGTATAAAATTTTTTTATGGCTTATTTCAACTCTCCTTTAGAGCAGGCTTTCAGTAGAAATGATACGTATTCTTTTGTGCTGTGAATAAAATCCTGTGCACATGTCTCAAAATATAAGTGCATCCATCTGGTTTGGAACTTAAAAGGATGTATTTCCACATGCCAATTAATATTTCACAAGCAAATTTGTGCATTTGCTTTTAAAAGGAACTCATGGTGATAGTCATGTCACTGCAGCCTTGACACGGCTTCATGAATTAGAGGGGAAAAGCACTGTCATAAACTGAAACTGAATTTTCTCCCAGCAAGCAGATAGACACTCACCCTTTCTTTTTCCCTGGTATCAGGGAAGAAAAGTTAGGGACCTGGCTCCCCAAAACACTGTTGGTCAAAAGGTGCAATCCTTACTCTTGCATTGCCCGAGTAAGGAGCTGAGCATCTGAAACGCTGTGAATCATGGGTGAGCCTGTAGCACAGCAGAGCTGTGTTGAATCAGTGGCTGGCACTCACGGTTGTGGCTCACATAGCAGTAATACTCCGAGAACACAAGGAGAGCTGCAACATTTATGTTTTCAGACGTTATAATCAGTGTCATGTTTTGCTAATTTCCAGGCACTTTATTTACTTCGTGACAGCGAATGCCCCAGTTAAACTTATATCTACTGCCAGAATTTCAAAATGTCATCTCGAATTTTATAGAAACCTCATTCTTTTTAGAAGTAATTAGCTAAGGCATGGTTTGTATGGCAATTAAAAACCACTTGCTTGCAGAAGCTTGTAAGCATTATGTAATTTTTTTTTTTTTTTTTAACTACAAGTACATATGCGTGTTCTTGCCTCCAGCTTAAATACAGTGAATGTTGTAGTTGGTTGCACAGGAATTGTCTCAAGAACATTAAAGCAAGCCAAACACGATTGTATTCCAACTAAAATTGCTCTCTTTATACCATGTATTGAAACTTGATAACTGTTGGTTATAAAATTCCTTTGATTTTCTGTAGGTAATAAAATACTTTGGCAATTACTATTGACAGTTCTGGATAATCTTGAAGGCTGCCTTGCCTGAAGAAGATGAGTGTTACAAATCACTCCACTGAAAGAGGGAAGAACAGCAGCAGGCAGCAGACAGGTTTCAATTTCACAATGCTGATTATCTCATTCGTGATTCTATGCATGCCTAAATCTGAGGATCCCTCAAGCAGCTATATGGACTTCTACTTTTAAAATGCCTATTACGCTTTCATACTTTTTGCTGCTTCCTGAAGAGTGCCATTTCACCAAGCTTAAATAGCAGAAAATTGCACTGCTTTTCCTCTGCCCATCTCCTCAATCTCTATTAACCTGCACRAGAACAAAGGAGTATGATAGTCCGGCTATAGGTTGGGAAATAGGTTTGAAGTTGTTTTTCATTTACTGATACCTGTCTTCCCGATTCATAAATGCATTTGAACAATAACATCATTTTAATATGTTATCTAATGACTGAAAGCATGGCTTCTAATTGTATATATATTTATACTAATAAATATACCRTGTGTTCAAAAATACATGCACCTATTGTTTACACAGACACCAAATGATACTGTAGTGCTGTTAGCATGTGTCAAGGYTCACACAGAAAGGAATAAAAAAGGAAATAGTGATTTTTTTTTCCTATTTAGGCTACAAGAGAACAAGCAGAAGCAGCTACAAGCAGAAAAGAAAATTATTGAAGCACCTGGTTCTAATGCTTGCAGTAGGCCTTTATTAGCTGTCATAAACTGAATGATGCATTACTCTGCAGACAACTTATAGCCTACAAATGTTGAGGTAAAATGGAGGACAAATAATTCTTTTAAAACAAAAAGGTTAAATGTTCCTTTTAAATGAAACAATATGTATTAAATGAAGAAATCACAATAGGCTCAGAGAGATTGGAGAATATTTCTGGTTTTTTTTTTAAATGCATTTCTGTATTACTTTAACAAATAAAAAGTATTTTACTTTAATAATTCATATTTTATGTAAGAATGATTTACAATATATTCTACATTTCACCTGTATTATTAAGCAAAGGAAAAACATTTTAAAATGATATTTCTGTTATAGGAATAGGTGGTGCAATTTCAAATCTAAATAATTGCATTAAAATTCAGGTGGGCTGTCAGCCACCAACAACCAAAAGGTAATTTTGTCCATCAGAAAATGTTTTAAAATACGATCTGCTTTGCATTTAAAAAGATAAAAGAATGTTTTCTAAAATGACAATTGCTGGTTGGCCATCGATTCTGAGCTTTAATCTCATGGCCTACTCAAATTTCCCATTATGTCTCACTGAGGCTTACAGGGATAGAAAGGCTGAACCATGGGTCTTCAACAAAAGTGGAGGGGGGTTACAGCACTAAGAAACACAGCTGTTGCTCACAAACTGCAAATGTTAGAATAACTCACTACTTTTTTTTTTTCTCTTCTTACTGCTAATAAAAACTTAAAGTGTTTTGCATGCTTTCTATAAACAGTGCACTTAAGTTTTATAATCTAGTACATCTTATTAAGCATGAAGTCTGCTGATCCCTAAATTATTCATAACATGGTCCAGACTGATTAAGATTGGCTTGTTAAGGAGCACAAGAAGCAATTAAACTGACAAGGCAGTGCGGCCTTGATGTATACATTTATTATCACAAGAATACCCAAAGTGAATGCCCTTATTAAGCAATGAATTTCACCTCACTGGCCTTCTACCATTGCTGCCACAGGCAGAGAGAGCTAGGAACAACATGTCAAAAGCTAACTCTGAGGAAATGCCTATCTTCAAGTGAAACCGCTTTTGTAATGAACCTTTCAGTTCACTCCTGAGGTAATAAATCCTGACTGGTGCATTAATTACTTGATAACATCCCATCAAAATGCAAATGCAGCACTTGACCCATAGGAATGGCTCACTAGCTGTTAACTCTTCAGGGTATACATAAATTGTCTGTTTTCTTTTATCAAACAGGGCATTTATTTCCATCTTGCTAGGGTGAATGTCACTCCTGCCACCCTCGGCCCCTCAGTGGCCTGACACCATCATTTGCAGAGGACTGTCACTATGTGCCGACATCCTAATTGTGCTACTTCTTTGCTTTGTACCTCTGAGGCAGAATTTCCAGCTTCTCCCCCCTCCCTTTTCTGGAGGAATCTTGCATGTCAAGGACAAAGCTGTAATAGCGTTACAAAGAATGACCCTCACCTCTAAAGTACACTAATCTTTCTTTTCAATGGCAATACATTAAACAAGGAATTTAGTCCCTTGAAGTGATTAAATGAAAGCTGAACATATCTACGTGAATCTCTACCCAACATATGCAGTGTGTATGCTTTTAGCAAGACAGCCTCCGAAGATATGTTTACGGGTTTTAAAAACGCTTCCATTTCTTCAATAAGCAGTCCATTTCTACAGTGTACAAGCAAATAAGACGTCAAAAAGGAAGAGGAAGTAGATTTTGTAATATGAATTTAGGAATGGTAAAGGATGACAGTCCGTTGCAACACATTCTTTTAGCCTGCTGAGAAAATAGGCTGCTTTAATTATAAAAAAAAACTATTTCCCCAATAAATGCTAATGAGGATTTGTGTTTTATATTTCCCCATTCAAAATTCTGATCTACATCAGTGGGTCTGACTCTCCCACCTGGGTCAACCTGCCTTACAGTTTTTCTATTTGTCTTGAAGGCTTGGTGAAAATCCTTAATTCAGGTTACTAGGCAACCCTGCAGGTGAGAAAATATAATGTTTGGCCTACTCCATTTTCGAATACACACAGTGGCCTAATGCCTTTAAAACAGACTGTGCAAAGCATGCACTGATAATTCTCTGCTACGTTTTCTAAAGGCGAGGTCAGAGGAAAATTAATTGATGCTGAAAATAATGACAAGAGGAGAAGAGCCACTGAGACTTGGTGTGACTGGCATGTGATGATGTTAGCAAGAATCCCAGCATGTGACTGGACAGTGTGATGAAAAATATACTTTATGTGAAGGAAAAACAAGTTACAAAACTTAATTAGTTTTTGACACTTCTTCATAAGTTATTATCTTTTCATTTGGAACATTGCCTTGGGACATCAATACACAAGAAGAAATGAAACATTCTTACTGTAAATCTAAAGGAAAAAGGATGACTTTATATTGCGCTTCTCCTTTTACATGTCTTTTTGAATAAACAAAATAACCACTGCAGCCTAAGGTGTACAAGCCCCTGAAGATGTTTCTGCTGAGCGCATAGAATAGACTTGTTCGATATAATAATCCTGTTACAACTGATTATGCAGTTTCACTGTTAAAAATAAAGGGGAGGAGGACTGGAATCCAAAATGGTCACACACACAAAAAGCTATAGATGAGAAGCAGTTAAATTATAGCACCTACAGCAATAACGCTTCCTGTACAGCAAATGTATTTTTAATTTTTTCCACTAAGGCTTATACCTAGAAGTAATTCACACTGATTACTAAATAACCCTTGTGAGTTGCTTTGTCTTTTGAATTTTAAAAAATACACTTGCCCTGAGCAATGAATTTCATAAACCACCAGCTCTCATGCTTGATGAATCATTCTTATTTTATGCAGTGCTGTGTGATAGAGAACTGAGATAAAATATTCTATCCACAAGCTATTCAGTACAATTTATCATCAGCGGCTCACTAGTCCAGTGATAATACCTGGCTTGCAGATTGTAATGATCAGATTCTGTTTTTATTTCAAACAGGAGCGATCCGAATACCAGAGTTTTTAATTTACATACATTAGTGAGGTTCAAATGTGGCAACAGCTACAAGCAAATTCACTTGCAAACTGAATGCTCGCCTTGCATAATGGGTTCCCTTTAGCTATTACTCACCAGTGAAGTACCCAGATAAAAATGAAAACAAAGAGGAAATAAGGAAAACCATGATACAAGCGCCATACTGTGGACCAGGATAATTACTGAACCACAGTGAAGGTCACGTTTATATCTGTTTTAGTAATGATTTCTCATACTTTTCCTCTCTATTGAAAGCATAAATGCCATCTCTTTTCTGCATTGTTATAGTACTGGATTCCTTGCATTCTGCAATTTTCTGAAGTTCCAGCACATTATCATTAATAAAAGTTTTTTCTTGGTGTAAATCGGAAAAAATGAAATGCTGAAACAGCTGATAAACATATAAGCAACTTCAAAATCTCTGGAAGTTACACCAGCTCGAGCATTTAGTAAAAAACAATGGACTTATAATAAAATACCTCTTATAGCTATATCACTTTTATACTGACCACAGTATCGAGCTTCAATTCCCAGCAGCATCATTACTAGACATTTTCTGCCACCTTTCTAAATCTGAAAAGCTTCCTACATTTAGTGAAGATTAGGTAATGCTACAAGCAATCAATAACAGCTATCAATTCCACACCTTGTTTGAAAGAACAAGTTGATTAAAAGTAAGTAAAAAGGATGGTTGAATAAGCTTTAATACTAGCTATTTCTTCTAACTATGCTGTCATGATAAAAATATTATTCACAGGCAAAAGAGGTAGGTCTAAGTAACATTAAGGTTGTGACTCAAACCAACAAAAAACAGAATATTCTAAGTTAAGTTTGACACTCCATCCTTATCTCATAATATGCCAGGGAAAAAAAAGGAAGGTGAAGAGCACAAGTGAAAAATAGCATGTCAGCCTCARCTTTGATTTTCTAGGCTTTTCTTGGTTTGTGTCAAAGCCTTAATGTTCTTTGCAGGTAGTCCTTGTCTCTGATTTTTCTCCCTTTCTGGATTTTTTTTTCCCCTCAAACAACAGTTTTAAAAATTCTTTCGTTGAAACTTAGAAAATGTCTATTAGTTCCAGAGACATAAAAAATATTTCAGTAGCAGCCATCACAAGCTCAGTCACACACATACAAAGATAGATAAGACTCCATTTATTAATGCACATGTATGCCTGCGTGCAGCCCTTAGTGCATAGGCACAAATAATGGCCATATAAACCTAAAGACACTTATACAAATTTGATCTCAAATATTATAGGCCTTTTCCAATAATACAACTAGGGACCTGCCAATCCACTGAATCGGAATCCAGAATTTTGGCAAATCAACCAGCTTAGAAGAAATTCTAGCCTTCTACAGAAGATACAAAAGATTGGAAGTTTCCTTTGTATGAGAAAAAGCTCATACAAATCAGTTTACCACATTCCCTGTTTTCAACTATACCCTCAGTCCAGGCAGTTTCATATCCYTCTGCTAAAGTAACTCACTTGCCTCACTACCAGTGGGGAGAGGCAGTGAAGTGGCCAATAATCTGAAAATGTGTTTAATCTTGATTAAATAAATGACAGAGGGGAAGATGAGCTCCCCCTCTTTGCCACTCAGCCATGACTGCTGAATGTGGCTGCTTGCAATGCCCTGAGGACTGGCCCTGCCGTGACTGGGAGGGATCATGCGCCTCCAGATGCCTTCATGTGGCGTTGACCTTCTCCTCTATCTGCCCTCCTTGAGTGCTTCAGCACAATGGGAAAATGATGGGCAGCAATTCTCATTTTAATGTGGCTTCCACAGTAAAGCTGCCAATCCTTAAGAAGCAGAAGCCACTACACAACGGCCCTTTAAAAATTCAGTCTAACCTAGGAATGGAGTCACAGGACAGACATTGCTCCTTGGTAGATGGGGGGCAAAAAGCATCAGCTAAACTGCTGAAGTAGCTGGCACCAGATGCTCTTCCTGGTTTTTGGAGAATAGACTTCTGTAGCCATACAGACCCACAGAAGTTCAAAAGTCCCCTCCTTCAAATAGGCCTCTTCTGTGCTGTACCCTTCTAGTGAAATAACTGTTTTTGAATCTGGAATTATTTATGCTCATAAAGGTAAAGTTCACCTCTCAGCTTTTCAGAAAAAATCAATGTATTTGGGTAATCTAAAAGAGAGTAAGGAAATTGGAATATATGATATGTAGTCAAAGGACTACTCTGAAACACTTCATTGGCTGTTATTTCAGTTCATAGACTAAATAAAATAATGCTTGATTACACTGTCATAGACCAAAGGGTCGGTCCCCAACAGCCTTAGTCCATTTTATAGCCCTGTACTCAAAAACACTTCTAGCCTCTTAGAAACTGCTCAGTTTGGGCCCTGGCTTTGTAGAATGTTGTAGAATTAAATATATCCTATTGCTTTAGATGCTGTTTGAGACCAAGAAATGCTATGCAACATTTCCCAGCTTTGATAATAATGTAATTACCTTCCTGTGATCACTTCAGAAGAGATTTCCTCAGAGATGTGGCAACTTTATGGCATTTCCGAGGCTCCAGTCTGGCTCCAAGTCACTATGGTGAAAATAATCCTAACTAAAATTGTAATTATAAAGACCAAAAAGCACATCAGACTTAGAACCTTTTTTTTATTATTATTTATTTTTTGTGGGAGCTGAAAGGCAGGAAGAATTCCTTCTTGCCCATAGAAGAAAGACAAAAATCAAGCCTCAAGCTAGTAGATGAATCGATTACAGTTAAACAGCTTTCAGAAATACTAAGTATACATTATATCTATACCTTGACAAACTGGTCAACAGCACAGTCTTAGCTTGCTGCAAGTTTTATATTGTCTTGCCAACTCTCTGAAATGTATTTACAGTGAAAGCAATTTCTGCTGCAGTAGCATAAACTGTGCTTCTGTGCCGCAGCATGTGACACTGGCTAATAATAAAAGAACATAGTGCGAGACCGTACAACTTATATGGCAATTTCAATTGCTTTTTTTTTTTTTTAAAGTTCTAGATTAAAAACTGTTTTTATTTTGGCATAAAGTTTTCTCAGTGGAACATTACCAAGCAAATAGGAAAATTAAGGAGATCCTGTGGAACTTTATAATGCTGACATCTGATGCAATAAGTTCAATTTCTAGTGAAATAGACCAAAAATGCTGTGCCAAAATCATAGTATAATGTTTCTCGCATGAGAGTGAATTTCTAGGCGTAGATTAGGGGATGGGATAAAGAAGGGTAAGAAGGAAAGAAGGGGAATAGATACAGTGTTAGGAGGGGAAAAGAACACATTTGATTGTGGACTTAAGTTTGTTCTTACTGTTAAGTGATAAAATTCCACTAAACCCAATAGCATCAGCACAGATCTTATACCAAGAGTGATATTATATTTCAAATAATCAGATAGTTCTGGGTAGGGCAAAAAGCACTTTGCTATTTTGTATACTTTGTTGTCACCTTCTTTATTTTTCTGATTATCTGACTCCTTCTCTGTTCATCATTTTCCCCGCGACAAATCAACTGAAGGAGACCCTAAAACAACCCTGGCAAGAATGAAGGATACAACAGTTAACTTCCCTGATTATCCTACATTTGGGGGGGGAAAGGAATCTGACAAATAATCCCCACTGCCATTGTGTGGCCATTACAGTGTCCTATGAGCCTGGACAAGTTATTAGGTCAGACGCTAACTTCCTAAGTAGAAAAATGATGTGGTCGCCTTTGTCCTTTCTGCAGTAATGGCTGGAGTCAGTACTAATTAAGGCCCTGCGGCAGTGCGGTACGAGAGAGGTCAGAGACTTCTTTCTGACACCTAAACAGTGCTCAGCTCAAAGGAACTGCCCCTAATCTGAAATGATGTGATGTAGAGCTGGCCTTTCAGCTTCACTGTATATTTAAAGGAAAATGACAGTTAATGACAGGGGTGTCAAAAACAAGCAGATGGAGAGACTAAGGAAAACATAGCTCTATGGTAAAATTTACTTACAGTTCATTACTGTACTTAGAATTAGAGGTTGCTACACAAATGCAGAAGGTTTGGATACTTTTCCATCATTTGCCTACTTCAGGTGCTGAAGTAGAAAAAGAACTGCCATAAGCACACAACTCGAAGAAAAGCCATTGACAAAGTGGACTTATTTTCCCATCCTTATGCAAAAGTCAGCATGTATATACCCATGCACAACCTACATTGCCTTCAGTTTCTGTTATTTAAAAAAATATGAAAATAATAACAATAAAATTTAATCTCATTCAATGGATTACTACTTTCCATTTTATCTTGTTGGGAGTAACCATTGCAGTAATTAATCTTCTAGTCATTTTCTTTTCCCCTTCAGGCATSGAACTTGGGAAACAAAAGCAATATTCAAAACAGAAATCAAGATTTATTGTCAGTTAGTCATAATAGACACCTGCACAGATTACTAATTGCTACAAAACCATAAGGTCTGCTGGCACAAATCCTTTCCCATTCTCCCTTTTATCCACCCCTAGTGACACACCTGCAAGCCTTTAATTGATGTTGTATTTATCTCAGGAGTCCTTGTTAGCATTGTGTTATAGCATCACCATTCACAATGCCATAGTTAAGGTTTGGTCAACATTTCCACCGTTGAGCCTTTCCTTCCCTTCCCTTCCCTTCTTTTGCCTTCAACCCCTTTCTCTTAGACTTTTTAAGAAAATTTGCTCCAGGCTAAAAGTTGAGCAATGAGGTCTCAGTCCAGGCTTGTGTGATTCTTTTAATCAAGCTAGAAGGAGGTTTGGAATGTTTTAATGTTATATGTTAAAAAGCAAAAACAAAAAAACAAAAGATCCCCTGAAGTTTTTCAGACTCCCGTAGTTGAACTGATACTTAGTTGTACTAAAATAATAAAAAATTAGCAAGTAATTGGCCCAAAATAGGGAATTGCAACATCCGATATTTCCCCCTGAAATTCAAAAGGGATGAGATCTGTAAGCACTAAAGAAGAGGTTTTCAGACAAGTATTATAATGACTTCTTAAAAAATATACTAGTAAACATTCAAAATATGAAAGTGAAGAAATTGTTATCATACAGAGCATAAATAATGTAATTCCCACCCTCCCATGACATATATTATTTAACATTTTTGCTTTACAATTGTAAGCAGCTCTTATCCATACATTCCAGAGGACTTGTTTGAATTATTTGTGTACAACTGCTCACTATTATTAGCTTTTCTAAACTAATTTTAATAATTAATATATTCGATGATATTGTAGATCTTTCATTACATATATAGAAGCTGACATCCATCTCTATATGTCTATTTCTATGTGTATAAGCCAGAAGGACAGTCATTTTAATCCATGGCTCTGCGTAAATTAGAAGGGGAGAAAGATGAGAAAAATGGGAARAACAAAAGGAACTAAGCCTGCTTCAGTCCTTATTCATGTCTTGTGTGGTAAGAGACAGGGTTTAAGAAGCTTTGTTTTTGGTATGGGTTCTGCCTGCACAGTTTAGGGCCTCAATTCAGCAAGGTTTTTAAGACTGGACCACAGAAATTCAGGACAGCATTTCACCTTTCTTGTTGAAACAGGCCTGGAACAGCCTAGAAGAAGTATTTCTGTTCCTGTTAGGACCTTTCCCCTCCAGACCCACTGACACTAGAACATGACTAACTACTCAACAGGTTGCTGTTCCCCCCMAAAAAGAAAAAAAAAACGTCAGCTGGCTTTACCATGACTTTTAATCTTGCCTAGTCAATAGATTCTAATTAAAAGATTAATCATGACCAGTGAGAGCATTACCCAGGTTTAGGCTAGTTCAGACTATCTTTGTTTTTAATCATGTTTGGAAAAGATTCATTGAAATCAAATCCTCTTCTATTGCCAGGTGCAGTTTTGTCCGCAGAGCAGCTTGCCCTATAGGAAGAGCGGGCAGCAAGGCTGCAGAGCCTTTCCCTTGGCATCCCACCTGGATTCGGTAACTATCAATTGACCCCAGGCTCAATAGGAGTCCTGCTGCCCACGAGCAATTAGGGATGCACTGATTCACTGGCAGATTATTCGAGCAGCTTGATCTCACCGTTGTTCACTGTGGACCACACTGGAAAATGTTAGTGGAAAGCTCTGCAAGGTGAGGCTGACATGATTACAAAGTAAACTGCACTGCTGTCTCCTTTTTCGAATGCTTTAACTAATTGCTGCTAGCAAGCTGCAGGGGCCCAAGCAATGTCCTGGCACAGCTGGGGGGTGGGGAAGGGCAGCCTTTCCCAGCAGCGGCAGGGGTAACCCCACCAGTGCTGAGGGAAGAGCTTTGCCGTAAGGAGGCAAGCCCTGATTTGCAAGTCCAGAGATGGCCTCCAGTTTGCTAGGAGAGATGTAGCCTTTGGGAGAATTTCCTGGATATTAGAACCCCCCACCCCATACCACACCGCTCCCACTCCTAGACTGGAATGTGTTTTGCATATCTTGTGTATTAGAAACTGATATGGTTTTGTAGGTCTGACTGAAGTTAGGCCCTGCAGCTCTTTCTGGAATCTGTGACTGGAGATACCCTGTAAACAACTGCTCTACTTCAATAAGTATTGCTTAGAAACAAGTATTAGATAAATACATTTTAAAGCAACCTGCATCCAACATGAATCTAACTCAACTACAGTTCTGCCATTTCACAGTGATCTAGACATGCCTATTTTCCTCTGACATCCTCACTCCCAGCAGGCTTTGGAGCCCAAGTCACCCTTCTCCCTCTTCCCATATTCCCTCCAGAAAGACTCTCCATTATTAAACCCTATAGGTATTCTTTGTTCTCCTGTGCTCACAGCTTCGGCCTGGTCTGCTGAAAACTAGATGTCTGGAAAACTTGCCAGAAGCTGGGATGCGATGCCAGGGAAGCATGACTACATGCTTGACCTCTTCCTCTGTTCGTTCCCTTAGCATCTGCTACTGGCGGCCGTCAGGTTCTTATTACAAAATCATCCAGCAGCGCCAGGACCATCCCGTAACCAGAAGTATTAGCTGGTAAGTAGCAATCTGAGTCCATTTTTTTTTTTCCTTTCTCCCTGTGTTTAGTCAGATGTGTTGACTGAAAATCAACATATCCAAACATTGAACATCATCCCAGTAACCAGATGAACACGCAGTTTCCATGAATAATAATGATTTTGACAGTGCCTCAGAATCCACTGAATGGCTAAATTCCCTATTTAATTAGGGAATATGAGCAGGAATATAATTTTGGGATAAATAATTGCCCTCCATCTTTTGGATAAAATTCTCCTCTATCCATGTATCCTGAACTAGCTCAGCCATCTCTGTTCTGCACTCCATTGCTGATGTAGATGTGACCCAAAGCAGATGGGATTCTCCTCAGAGAGGGGCCCTTTACACCTTTCTCCCAAAACTGGGAGATAACCTCTGTTGCAAACAAGGAGTTAAAATTTGGTGAAACTGCTGGAAGCTGAGAGCTCCTAGGAGACTTACTAATTCACTTCTAGAAAAGGGGAGGCATTTAGAAATATGTTATTTTCTTATGGATTAAATTCACTGCTTTGGAGAATGCCAGAGCAAAGCCTATGCACTAGTTAAAATCCCTTTAAGATGCATTTTGTGGGCTTAAGTGAGGCTCAAACAATGCCTAGGTTTTGTCCTGGCCTTCTGCAGAGAGGATGAATTTTACCCTTTATGTGAACTAATCAGTTCTGATGTTCTCTCTTCCATTTAAAATCAGTGAATTATTAATCTTTATGTGTACAGTAACTTCTTGAAGCATATTTTATATGCAAATTCATATTAACATCATTGCAACATCTATAATACAGACTGAAATAAATTATGAGGTACTATGTAAGGGATCCTAGCCATTATGACCTATCAAGTCAAAAATCCAATGAAATTAAAAAAAATATTATGCCCTTTAAATACATATTTACATAATAGACTGTAATGGCTCAGAAAAAAATCTCTTACAGCATGTAAATAATGCATGTCTTTAGGATTGTCTAAATACATATGCACATGTATTTACATATTAACACGACAGGCTGCAAAGATACTAAATGAACTGGTTTGTATGGTCTCATGCACTACATGAGTGTTTTTAAATACTTAAAAGAGAAAAATATAAATCACAGGAAAACACCTTACATTCAAGCAAAGAACTGAGTTCTTATTCTTCTTAAAAATCTTAGCACTATTCAAATCAATATTATTATGCCATCCAGCAATTTATCATAGATATTTTTAATTCAAGATCTTCATAGTAGCTGTGTGTTGACATACTACCAGCAATGCTACCAATCTACAAAAGAGGAGTTGGTAGCATTTAAAGGTAAGAAATGCAGATTTAACTCCTGGCATAAATTTTAGTTGACCATAGATTTTTCAATTTGATTCATAAAAGGGCGGAGATTGGTGATTAATTTAAATGAATATTCTGAAAACATACACCTTGCAAAACCTATCAGTTTGTGAAAGCACATTTATTGCCTGTCATGCTGCTTTGGCATCACTTGTGTCTCATCAAAGTTTATACATTTTATTCAGCGTCATCCCACAAATACTAAAACATGCAAATAATGTACTCAAGTCACTATAGTCACTACAGGTCACTATAAAGTCTTTAGTGCACAGAATTTACTTGTGTATTAAAACATTTGATGCCATCTTTCTTTCAACAGCTTTGAAAATATTCAGATACAATGCTATGTATCATATAAATAGATCTGTAGACACACAGAAAGACAGAAGAACCTGCTATGGCTCAATGCATGGTTTTATATAGGATTCTCTCAAAGGTGCAAATGAATACTTCCTATCAAATGTGAATAAGTGCTGGTGCATCACCATAGCTATATTTTGGTAGGAACCTTGTAGCAGCCTGTGAAGATAAAAACCTCCATTCCTAATACCGTTAGTCCACTGAAAGTCTTTTTATTTGAAATAAAAATAATAGCAACAGTCAAGTATGCTAATGCCCATAATCATTGTAAATTATAACTGTCAGTGGTCACAAATCTACTTCATGAAAACATAAGGTAACAATTTAGCCCTTATGTTACTACTCTCAAAGAAGAAGAACTACTCATAGGAAACTTAAGTAGTATGGGGATTATATTCTAAAAATAGAGTGTTTGGGGTTTCTTTTTTCTTTTTTCTTTTTTTCTGCTAAATGGAATATTTCCATATAAAGCCCTGTGTGCAGAATTTTGCACTCGGTTTCCATTGTTGAAATTATACTAGTCTTTTAATTTAGAGTCATTGAAGATGCGTATAGTGATTTTAATTCTGAATGGAACATTGGAAGGTGCCAGGAAAGCAATAGCTTTAGTCTACAAATAATAGCATGCAGCCAAGGGGGAGAAAAAGTACCCTCCCTCCCTAAACATATAGTAAAAAATAATGCTGAAATTGCAGGCGGTTGCTTATCTTTATGATCTGGACACTGCCTCATTTTCATTTTCTCTCACACAAAGACAGATTGAATGCGTAAAGACAGTTTCTTACAGTTTGAAAAAAGGAACAAAAGGAAGCTATATTATAAATTAATATGAGAAGTAAAAGATTTGTTGACTCAGGCTGTGTTAAGAAATATGTAATTTTGGACTCGCTTTTTAGGAAACTGCAATCTCATCAAAATGTCTTTTATATAAAAAAGCAATATTCAGGTTTTTGGTTTTGCCAACACACACAAAGATGAGACATGCTACGGACATTAATTTTCGCTTGCTTATCTTACATTGTGCCAACTTATATTCACAATCCCATGTTTCCATAATTGTTCACAATTTGAAAAATAAATGGAGAAAGGGGAAAGAAAAATGAATATAAAAGAGACATTTAATTAAAGAGCTCATTTGATTATTCACTTTTTAGAAATACTTGATGACAAATTGTCTGTATTATGAAACATATTTTGCCAAGAAAGTGAATTAAAATGAAGATGTCAGCACACAGAATGCATTCAAATACAAAAAATATATTTGGTTGGGTGTGTAAGGACTCAGAGCTGTAATTCCAAACTCAGTATGTGTTATACAGCTTATTTAGGTTTAGCCATTTCTTGGTTGTTTTTTGTTTTTGTTTTTTCAATTATTGGTGATCATACAGCTCCCCAGAAGTCATATAAAAGGCCATAGACTTTAAGTCTATAAGTAAAACTACTGTGTCCCTCCTGTATATTCTAACTGCCCTCCAAATAATTATAGAGTGGAGACTTGGCTGTCATTCATGTCTATCTATTCCATTGTGTGAAGAGAAAAAGAAAATGGTTGCCCATACATTAGCACATCACCCATGGCTAGTGCAATGACAAGATAGATTAGGRTGTATATTAAATCTCACACATGACTGCCTTTCTGTATCAAGGTAAAAAATACTTGCTCTTACATACATTAGGGACTAGTGTTGGACTGACATCTACATTAATATTGACAGCATATCAACATTTTTTACATTAACTGAGTCAATAACTAGTCTAAACCTGGTAAAACTTAGATAACAAAAATGAAAAAAATATCTAGCGAGCAGCATTAGATTCTTGAATCTAAGAAAAGAAAATTAACCCCCAAATACTACATTGCTTTTCTGATTTATCAATCCTACAGCAATACATCAACCAGTGTATACAGCTGTGACTTGGTAATCCAGTCTCATTTGTCAAACAAGAATTCTAGCAGATAAGGAATGCTTCTAGGAAAAGAAAACCCTGCACAGACAATAACATAAATATTATATACATAGGAGGCTGATTATTAAAAGCTGGATTAGCATCATTGTATTACTTCACCTCCTAAATATTACTTTCACAGACATGATGAAATTGTCAGGCAGTAATCCCATTTCCACAATAGCTGCTAGTGACAAATTCACCTAAAACCTGCACAAACTCAAGACACCTCTTTGCCTATTTTGCAGGGGAGCTAAAAAGTTTATTTGTGTTTTCCATGTTAAGAAATACCTTCAAATCAAAAATGCTAGGTAGGTTAGGTTAAAAAAGAGATTTCATTATTTACCTTTGCTGTAAAATCTCCCGTAAATAAGCAGTCGCTTCTTATTCCAAGCCAATGTCTTGGTTTCATTAATAATTAAATGTTGTTTTTCCAATGGTAGCTAGCTATTTTATACTCTAGTCTTTGAAATATATTGTCTTCAACATGAAGCTCAAAAATACCATTAATGCTTTTAAGGTGCCCACACATTTTATGAACATACACATGAATGCTGGGAGATAAAAATGTTCATTCTCTTAGAATCAGTCTATGCTCACAGTGTTAGTGAGAGGGGAGAAATGCTAGGAAATCAATACACAAAAACTTTTTAAAACTGTGTCCATTAGAGTCAGTTACTGGCCTAAAGCTGATATGTAAATGATAATCATTTCAATCTTAGTAATTAAGCCATAGCTGGAAGCATCCCAGAGCATTATCACTCAGGAGAAACAAAAGCACACAGCAGTCATGCAAAGCTGTTTAGATTTTAAACACATCAAGGAGCAACATTTCAAGTGTCATTCTCCTCAGAAGTCAGAGAAGCTTTTGTTTAACCATGTTTCGGACTAAAGGCTACCTTTTCCCRCCTGTTTTAATATACTGTGGGAGATGAGGAGGGCTAGAGCGACGCTCCTGGCAATATTTATCTCCAAATGATCCCATCGTTAGTTTATGCAAGTCCTTGAGAATGGTGATGAAACGGGCCATGAACAACCTAGGCTCATGGACCTGAGCTCTTCCATCAGGCAATACTACAGGTAAACAATGGGCGGGAAGCAGGGGCCTCTCTCTACTGCTCTGCTGATGCTCTTTCCAGCACTTCTAGATAAATATATAAAAAGGAAAGATGCAGAGAAATGCCTGGTGCAGAATTGAAACTAGCACTCTAGTGCTTGAGATGTTGACAGCATTCAAGCTGATTAATTAGTATTAGTAAAGTCCACTGAAAAAGGTTAAAAGAGCACTTTAACATGCAGTGATATTATCATGATCATTAGGAYGGCATATTTCTGCCTTCGCTAATGTATCTTCTTTTATCAGCTCAATAAACTGATGTAGGAGTGCAATTTTGCAATTACATTTTCATAAACAGATGGCAGAATTTAACAAATTAATGTTTAGAATAATATTACAGTTATGAGGCTTGTACTTTTACATTTTTTTTTCTCAAAAGCTTTTGATACCAAATCCCAATAATGCCAATCTCCTTAGTTCAGAGTAGTTTCGTATTCCTGTAGGTATGCAGTATAATGATCTCTGATCTGATTGTTTCAATGTGAAGAGAGATGGGTAGTAAGGTAGTAGGTAGTAAGCTTAATTTTTTAAACAATAGGGAAATTAATCTGTTTGTCAAATTTCATAGACATTTTAACAAAAGCTTAACCTCACTGATGATTATCCTTTTGAGCTAAAACACGCTGTTGCAGGGCAGAAATGATATTTAAGTGCTATTGCAGAATGCATCTTTTGTTCCTAAATTTTATTCCTAACAAGGGCTAAATGATGCCCCATTTATAACATTTTCAATTCGCAGAGTCCACATGTGGCCACATCCTAGGACTGCCAGACACAGTGTACATTTCAGAAAGCTAAACCTCATAAATCTCTAGAAATTCCTCACATCTATTATGTTTACCTTCTGCTGCTGATGAGCCTGTTGGGCTCTGTACAGAGGAAATTACAAGCGCTCCAGAAGATTTGGCAAGAAGATGCTAGAAGAAACAATGGGCAAAAAAAAAAAAAAAAAAAAAAATTCTTAACTGAAACATCACATCCAGCTTTGGCTACCATTTACATATTTGAGATTACAGCTAGTAAAATGGAAATTCCATTGAAATGGAATAAATTGTTTTCAAAAATCCCTATCTGATTAGTGTTGGTTGTGTCTGCAATTAAACATGTTAAGATACACTCAGTATAATTTAAGGAATTCAGCTGAAGCCTAACGCTTATATTGAAAATCAGTCTGTTTATAGACTTTTCCAATTAAGAACAAAAGGTACTTGTATCCAAGACTTTTTCCCTTCTCATTTTCTTGCTCATTGCTATTAATCTATATTACAAAATGTCTTCCTTTGCTTAATAGATGTTTGGAGACTGTTGTAACAGCTGCTAACTAGTAAGGAAATGCCAATAGAAATATTTTATGGTCACACGTTTAAATACCACTGGAAATTTGTTTATAGTTAATGCCAACTGAAATGCTTATGTTATAGGCATATTTTGCATAGTGATCAAAAATTAGTAGTTCAAAAATCACCCCACTTAATCCATGAAAGGACTGAGGGTCATAGAAAATTGAATCAGTTTTTACCCTGTAAAGGAAATGAATTTGCAAGTTTTAAAATGGTTTACTAAATAAAAAAAAATAAAATGTTAACTGTATTGCACATCTACACACACAGGTCCTTGCACAACCACAAACAGCTCTTAAATAAAAACTTGGTGTTCTGAACTGTCATTGAAAAATGATGGAAATCTATCCTGAAATTACTGGCACAGATATTGCCACATGCCTCGGAGAGCTCTCCCCGAAATCAGTGCCTTCCTCACTGACGACAGCCAGGTGGATGGGGCTCACGCCTCACCAGGGCTACTGAACACCCTGAGCGATGAGGTCACGGGTGGGGATTTTTTCAGAAATGCTAATGGAAACAACCATACAGAACTAGAAATGGTTGCTCCCCTCTCTACCCAGGGGTAGAAGTTGCAACARCTCTAACAGAAGAGCAATGGAGAAATACCTTGGATTACGTATGAACTAACTGACTGTACACCCTCCAAAGGCAAATCGTAAGAGAGAACTATCAGTTTTTGGAAGCTAAACAAAAGTCTGCTCTTAATCTGGTGTCTTAACCAACTTCATAACCTTAGAGTATTCCTGCTTTTAAATCACCCAGGACAAGTCCATCTGGCTAGCAGTACATATGCATACACTAAACTGATAACCTGTGATACTGAAAAACAAAATATTTACCAAACCAATATATAAAAGTAAGGTCCAACATAGCTGAAAGTAGAGTCCATAGCTTTAATACAGTAGGAACAAAGAATGTGGTGTTAGTCTTTTTTTTTTTTTTTAACCTAAAGATCCAACATGATGCTATTGACAATTATTATAAATAAACCCGCATGTCTTGAATTTTGCCATTACTAACCCTAACAACTGCCCAGTATTAATTATACCCATTAAACAATATACAAAATTTTAATAACATTCACTCTTATCTCAGTGAAAATCACTACAGTGCCTTTGTAACCTTTAGTCCCGAATGCTTTTGGAATTGTTTGGCATATTGCCAGGATGGAGCTTGAGAAGGCTAGATAAGAGCCAACAGTTAAAAAGAGAGTTTCTTATTTTCCATTCTAATGAATAAAAACTGCTAAACTAAGGAGCGTTAGCAAGGGACTTATAAAAGATATGGCATAGGTTATTAAAACACTATCCTTATTACAAGAATTTTTCCTCACTGATATCATTTGGCTTATTGAATGAGTTAACCTTTTTTTTCTCCACCTTTTTTTCTTCTCTTCCCCCTCCTCCCTTCCTCTCTTGCAACTGCCTAAATACAGGAGACTGACAACTGATTGTATGTGAGATTATTGGCAAAGTGAATTAGAC
>NW_020450849.1:2740069-2785069 GCF_003343035.1 Apteryx rowi
TTAAGCAGTTTACCAATTACTTCCATCAATCTGATTTACAAATCCTGTGGGTAATCTTTACTTCAGAAGCTTTCCTCTCTCTGCTGATTTGAGGTACAGTAGTAATGAAAGCAGCATTACTGTTAGAACCACAGAGCATTTTAAAATTCTAGATTTTTTCATTCYGAACACTACTTGAATCACATTCCTGATTTTACCATTTCATACCTATCCTTTTATACACTTGTAGCTGCATTGCCAGTTATTAACAGAAACAGGATGCACTGCAAAAACTAAGCAGAATAAACATAATTTCCATGCTAACCTGTAATTTTGGGGTGATATTTCATGCTTTCTATCAATCAAATAAATACCTGCAAACAAGCTGGCATTCAAATCACAGTATATAGTATCTTCATTTGATAATAACAGTAACTCTTACTAGCTGCCATTTACCAAAAAAAAAAAAAAAAAGTTCAGTTAACAATTAACTAATAATTGTTACCCCATAACAATTATTCATTGGTATAAGTAAAGGCTAATTTGTAGACTTTGTTTCTTCCAGATGCATTCACATCATAAAAAAGCCAACAGCTCAGCTGGCACTAATTTGATGCTTCATCAGAGATTGAAATATGGGGAATGCACCGTCTCCCTCATTCCTAGAGATAACAGCCTCGAGGCTCAGTTTGAAATACAATATCATATAGCAATATGCTATRTATCCATTCCATAGATAAACAGAAGAATTTGATTTCTGAGACTGTTCATTCTATGCCTCTGACAATCACTAACTTCACGTGTCTACWCAATTAACATATATTCCTCTAAGACAAATACATCACAGTTTAATAGTTGTATGTTTTCAGACACCTGGTTAATTCTTGGTTTTATACAAAGTATTTTGCACAAATACCATTATTATTCTTAGAAAGCATGACAACTATATATCTTTCTAAATACATGGCTTGTTCATTTAAATGAAGTTTGTTTTATCAAAATCCCCAAATTCCTTGAAGCCTGCAGAAGGCCTATGTTAAGCTACATTTTTTGTACTGTTTTTAATAAAAACATTGACAAAATAATGTTTTTCAGAAATCCTGACTTGGATTTCTGATTTATGGAGTATACTTTACCATTTTGAGCTACTCAGCTCAGCAAGCGGTTGCTCAGAGACTGCAAGACTTGAAATGTCTGTGGTGTAGTATAAATTATTTTGATCCTCCCTTGGGTATTTACTTAATTTCTCACCCATTTACTGTACTTCGCATAAAATGGCAGAAGCAAGATAGAAGCTATTAAAAAGCTAGGAACACTACCAAGAATGTTAACCAGTTCGAGAGAGTTAAGATACCTACATAAACAGAGGCAATCCACTGTTAGAGAAAGTTTGTTGCTGCTATGCATTGTGTGTCTGTCTGCTACCTCTGTTTCCTAAATGTAGCATCAAAAATAAAAATCCCATAGCAATTACAACAGCTATTTGGTATAAAGAGATTCTAAAGCTGTGCTGATACTTCTTATAAAATAGACATCTATTTATTTGTGGCAATTTATTTGTAACAATTTTATTGTGGCACCAGTTGCCAGACTATCACATTGCATCAGTCCTTGTTACTGTTTTCATTTTTCTCACCTTAGTTAAGACCTTTTCTAACACCAAATGCAATTCAGCCCATCTATTTGTGTCTGCAGGATGAATATATATAGGGATATGTAGCTGTCATCGTACCCCGGAATTCATACTTGCCACATACAATTACATTGTCACCCACTTGGGCAGTGTCTACTTGCTACTTTTTGTTGAACTGCCCTTGAAGTGGGAGGTTGAGAGAACCAAACCTCAGGGATATCATCTCCCACTCGTATGTCTGCAAGGCTGCAGCTGACAGTAGTGTGAGTTATGTTATCTGTATATGCAGAACTGTGAATGGACACTTTATAACTTTACACTGTTTTCTCTCTCCTCTAATAAGGACATCACCCAGCTATTCAGAACTTGAGCTTACTTTTGGTATTTTTCTCCAGTAGTTGAACAACGTCTTTAAAATTCATCTGTCTACATAAATACACAAAGAAACAAGTGTATTAATTTTAAAAAAAGAAAATCTATCAGGTTAGCAGTGTTAAAAAGCCCTTTAAGGGGCTTAATATGCTTTATTCTACAGCTAAATGTGCAATTTTAGACCTTTCCTGCCATGATGAGAAACAGGAAACTTTGATAGCTCAGTTCTGATCTTAAATGCTGAGTGTGTGCACTAGCATATATATTTTAAAAAAAGGCAACCTTTACATGAACTCAATAAATCAAAAGCTTCTTTAACAAGCTGATTTAACAAGATAGTAAGATGTGTATTCAGCAGAGGAGGTGGGACTCAAGCTCAGCAAACTGAACAACACAAACTTAGCACAAGTACTATGATAAAAGTGAAGAGCTTGTGTACCTTTTCCAAATATTCATTTGAACTTCTACTTTTTACTACTGGTCTTGCCCTTCTTTCCTAACCCTTAATTTGCTTTGTTTTTTCTTTTTTTTAGAGCAAAAACAAACAAATACTGCTTTGTTCAATGTTCCCTGTAATTAACAGATTACTCTCTTGCAATTTTTAATCCTTTGCATGATTTTAGCTTGGTATATATAAACATATAACCAAGCTACTTGACCTGAAGAGTTTCACTCTGTCGTAATAAGTACACTACTAATAAGCCCAAGTAAGGGTGAAGGGGAAAAAAAAAAGTTATGAAGTATGATTACACTAGTAGAACCTCCTAAACGTGATGCTTATTTCGGTGAAATCCCATTTCTGGTCTTTTTCAAGGAACAGGTTATACAACAGTGATACAGTAGCAAAAGTGGTGGGTGTTAGATTATACACGGATTGAAGGTCAACAGACCAATACCTTTCCCCTACTGATATTAATAGATACTTTTATAAGGTAAAAGAGAACAGTAGATCCTTTCATTTGAATAAAAAATGAATTTTCAGTAACATTGGTAACTAAAAATCCTTGTTGTTTGGGGTTATAATATAAACATTACTGAAATACATATTTCTCCATATTACTTTCTTTATCAATATGTCAATACACTTGCTTAGATTCTACACTGCTTGGTGGGACAAAAACAACTGTAATGGATAATATCCAAATATTCCCTGTTCCATGAAGGACGTGGGTAAGAGAGAGATGCTTATCTASCCAGAGATCTCACCTGACCCTTGTATTATCTCTGTAGGTAATAAATATGCTTTTGGATTTAAGAAACAGGGCATGGGCAAACAGGCCCAGGCAAATAGGACCCAGTTAGCTTCCTAGAATCACTAAAAGCAGAGAGAAACAACTGGATGGAAATCAAAAGGTCTGCAGCACCCACACATGCCTGTAGCAACAGCAGTACTTATTTAAGGGCCATTAGCAACTGTTTCACCCTTTGTTTCTGTACTTCAGGAGACACTGTTCCAACCACCCTGAGGTTCCCTGTATTCTACTTCTGCAAAGGCAGCTCTCTTCTAGGAGAGCAAACCTGGGTAAAAGGACAGGTCATCTATGCAAATTGCAGAGTAAATTATCAAATTTTACCTGTCATCTACATTAGAGTGGGCATACGCATTACTGTATATATACATGTGTGTGTGTGTGCACACACACACATATATATATATATATATATATGCACACATACATATATATATGTATGCATATGATGTGACTTTTGACTGAGTGGCTGAAAAATACTCAAACTGCAAATGTCCAAAAATAGAGGTAAAGATAAGCATGCTTTACAATGGTCTTTCCTTCCTGGTAGTCTTCTTTCATCTACTATCTCAAGGAAGAAAATTAATATACACTACTACAGATCACCTTGCAATGAACTGATCCACTTGGGCTGAATAGGGGCAGTTTATTATGGTTAGTTCAGTGCCAGGAGGTCACGGTTAACAGAATATCTGACCCAGAAAAACCTGAAATTAACATGTTTGATGTGCAAAGATACTCGGTTAAACAATAACTACTGTTCATTTTAATTTCCTTGTATAGAAACATGAAAATTAAAGCTGAAAAAGACATGCAGCATTCATCCATCCGTGCAGAATGTCYTCCTATTATATGTTTCAAAATTCATTGTCCAGTCTCATTTCACTATGAGGGAGCTTGCAATTACTACACCTATTCATATCTATTAGTGTTTTATGACATGCCTAAAGCTGTGTGCAGTATTATATCTGTGATCTTATACTCTATAGAAAGGCTCTATCCCACTTCTGTTCTAGGACATGACACAAGCAAGAACGGAACCATTGGGGAGAGGAAGGGGTTGGTTGCCATATCACATTACAAACTCGTATCCTATTTGCTGTCCACTATCACCCCTAGGCCTTTTTTTCAACATTGGTTCTTTACAAGCATCTTTCTCCTGCTGAATATCTGCATTTGGCATTATTATTTCAGCAGATGTATCAGATTCCATTTGACAGGTTGAATCCCATTTTGTGATTTCCTGTCCATATTTCTAACCTGTCCTCACTTCTTTTTATATCTTCTTTTTCTGTCCTCGCTGGTGTGGGCAACACTTCCCAATTTTAGTATGACCTGCAGATTTAATGAATGGTCTGTTTACCTTCCCTTCCTTAATCAGATGAGCAAAAAATTGGGTCTATCACTGACATCTGCAGAACACCTCTGGACACCTTCCTCCATCTGCAGAATACAACTTGTACTCCTGCAACCAATTGGAAAATTCACTTGGCAATATGGTCATATTCAAGCCCACCTCAACGCCTCACCTCCAGAAAAATTTTTGCAAAATTCTTTATCAGTCTCTCTATTTAAGTGAAAAACTATGAAGTACTTCCCTCCATATTATTTTAATATTAAATCACAGACAGTTTCCAAATATTTTTGTCTGATTTTCTTCATTTAAGTTGATTTATTACCACTCTATTACATACCTTCTGGAACTGCACTACCATGTTTCATTTCTGTTCRCCTGGACCTTCAGAGCCCATGCTCTCCTCCATGTTTCTCAGGGAACAGCTGGAAAAAGTGGAGGCAACTCCACTAGATGGCATGACCCCTCTTTCTTCCTAAGCCCATAAAAGCCCCTGGGGGTTCCCTCTTGGGACTTGGTGTTTGGAAGAGTAAAAGGGAGAAACAAATTAAGACTTTCCACCTAATAAAAACTGTGGGAAAGAAAGCTCAGAAGCTTCTGCTATTATATCAGCACTTTTCTTTCCATGCTGTGCAAGTGTGTGTGTGGTTCAAGAACAAACTGGGGTCACAAGAGCCCTTTGAAGCAAAGCCCCATCTTACTCATCTATACAAGAGGCATCTGAGGGGGCTGGGCAACAGGGAGGAGGCAAGTAGCACCTGTCTGGATATTCTTGGCCTCCTGGAAATGCCTTCAGGCTTGGCAAGTGGAGACAAGAGAAAGTATGGGATAAAAACTTCAGAGTCAGAGAAATAACATTCGTTATCTTATTTCTTAATCATTGTTATTATTTCAGGTAGACCACAAATCTTTATGCAATCATGAAGATATGCACATACAGAAAATGAACCACAAAGAGCCTGTTTTCCTAGTGTTCTCATTCTTCATACAACTTTACTTTTAGGCCATCTTCAACTAGGTCATATCAAGTCATAAGTTAAATCATTTCTGGGTAAGCATGGTTTCTTATGGCTTCAGTAAAGTGCCTATCACACCACTAGGCATTATAAACAATAACAGGCAGCCCTACAGTAATTAACAGAATTACTCTTTTTTTCTTTTATTAAAGATTGGTATTAGATTTGCTTTTTCCCAATCCTATGATAATTCCTCAATTGTATGTTACTTTTCAAAAATAATTACTAGCGATTATGTAAATTCATTATCTATGTCTCTTAAGACCATACTATGCTTACCATCCAGACCTGCTGATTTGCATTTATTCCATTTTTTCTAAGTATTGCCTTACTCTTTTTTATCAACAACTRTTTTGAAAAGGTCTTAATTACTTCTTCTATTATGTCCTTACTCCTTTTATTTTTCTTGTCAAAGACTGATTTTGAAAGTAGCTCAGTGCATCAGCCATTTCAGAACCAGCTTTCATTTTGTCACCCTCTTCATTTATTATTGAGCTTGCTTTTTCACTCCATTATTTCTTTTTTTTTTTTTCCTCCAGTATATTTGAAAAGCTATTCTTATTTCCCCTGGCTCCTTTGGCTAGTATTAACTCATTCTGCTTTTGCATTTCTTTTAACTTTTCCAAGTCTTATAAGAGTTTTAATTTTCCTGGTTGTTCCCTTCTTTAGTTTTTGCTCTGGGGGAGATTTGACATCCACAGATCTTTGAGCAGTCCCAAGTGCAACTAGAAYGGCCTCTCCTTATCCCATATATTTTCATCCTTCTCAAAACTATAGTTCAGTGCATTTTAGAGAGAGGAATAGAAGGTGTTGCAGCTGGAAAATGTGACTAGGGAGACCTGATTGCTATTTTCAGCAGTGATTGAGCTGTAAAACATAACAATTTGACAATCTTGTGACTCAGTTTCTCCATCAATAAAGCCTGTAATTTATTTGTGTCTTCAGAGGACTGCACTAACACTTATTTAATATTTCTTATATGCTTTGAGTTCCTGAGATGTCATAAATATGGAGATTACTATGATTTTATGGTGTTCTCCAATTCGTAGGTTCCTGAAGAGGAGAAATAGGCCAAACTCCTTCCTCCCTTTCACATGCAAATGCCTTGAAGTACCTAAAAAATGAGTCTAGTTCAAAGTATGCTTTATTAACAAAAGGCTTTTTCAGTTATTATATATGAATAAGATTTAAAACACTTCTTTATGCACATTAGATGTGATTTTCTGTCTGATTAGCTGTGGGTGAGCTGCACAACATCCAAATACCTATCATGTTTGGCCATTTCCTCTATTTACAGAACTTTAAAAAGACTTTGCTTAAAATAYGTTGTGTTTTACAGTGCTACTGTGCTTATAGCTAGAAAAGTCATATCCTAGTAAAATTCCACCTGCCAGGATTCAGTGTTCTTTTGACAAATGAAAAACGATTACTTGCAAAGCTATGGAAATAAAGTTGAGCGCAGTAGTGGAACACAAAAGAGACATTCCCTGCCCTGAGTTACAAAGGAAACAATAAAAAACTATCCGCTAAATAATTTGTCAAATATCTAACTTTGCTGCCACTACTTAACTGCTTAAATGTGTGAACAAGTACAACAGCAACAGACACAACAGTCTACAAAGAGGAGAAAAATAGAAAGGGACCATAAAGTCTTTTATTTTAATAGGACAGTTAGTCAAGAACAGCAGCAGTATACTCAAAAATCAAGCTGGTTCCTTCCTACTTTCATCTCTTCCCTTCCTCAACACCCAGTTTTGGAAGGAAAATACAGCTGAAATTGAAATTTAAAATACTAATTTTAAATTTATGGATATCCAAATCCCATACATTCAAGCAAACCCCAACGTAATTAGAATACCCCAGTGAAAATAAATGTCCTGATCATTCTTCCCCTCTTGAGCTCTCTGCTTTTGCAGGTGGCTGCAGTCAGATCTCTTGGAATAATGGAATACTCAAATCTTCGATACTTAATTGTACTGGATTACTGTTTGGCAATGAACCAACTAGTTGGCCTGAGGACAGATCATTTTATTTAATGGCTCATCACCAGAACCTCACCAGCATGCAAACAGAAATCACCATTCTGCTGCTGCCAAGAAACTCTGAGAACCCAAGAGGCTAATCACACCTGGGAACCCCCCAGTCTAAAGGCATACACAGGTAAGTGACCATTTGAAAAAATGGAGAACAAAAGGCAAAAGACAATGTAAAACTTGAAGTGTTGAAGACATAAAAATCCTGAGCAAAAAGACACGTTTATCTAAAGTAAAAATCAACCAAATTCAAAACAACTATGTTTTTTTCATGGTTAATTACCATTACACTTACAATAGCTTGTTACTTATTGTTTGTGTAATTTAAGCTTGAGGGAAGAATATGTGAATAGCCCTGCTCCAAAAAAGTTTCAAGGAAATAATTTATGAGAGCTCACAGATAAGAGCCTTTAGATTTGACATTTTGATTTTTATAATAAATTGTTTTATTTAAAAAGTAAAACATCATGTAAATTAATTCATCCCTCAAGCAACATGTAAAAATGCCTCAGACGTGTTTCAACAAACATTCAGTCTTCAGCTATGTTCATTATAATGTTCTACTATAATAATAAGTGCTCTGTAAAGCAGTAAGTAAAACTACACACTGCCCAATTTAGAAATGCAGCTTCCATCTTCTCTTGTCCTTAAGCAGAAGGAAATGGCATTACTTCTGTTTTGTCCTCTCCTGTACTGTGACTGGGGAAAAAATTATGAAAGACATTTCATATGACTGGTTATGAAAGACATACAGCACGGCGGTGAAAAGTTTTACTCAGTCCGTAACAAATATATAAAAAATAACACATCTCAGCTAAGGGAAAAAAAACAGGCATCAAAAGTGATTCTATTTCCATCTCCAAGCAAACAGGTGAATGGGGGAAAGAAACTAATCTCTGTCAGCTATTTATTTCTTTATCCTTCTGTCCTTCTTCTCCCTCCAAATTAGCAGCTGGGTTCTTCATTGTTAAATAAAACTTACTATTAGGCTTGCTAGCAAAAATCACCTTTTCTCTTCTTTTGTTTTGATAGTGTCTCTCTCCACATAAATTTTGTTCTGTTTTGTTTTGTTTTTTCAAGCTGGGACAAAGTAACTCCTGCTGCTGCCTGGTCTCGGTTCAGAAGGAGGGCCTGAACACTGAAATCCCAGTGAGAAAGGAAGATGATTTCTTTCCTGTCACCAGGCTTTCCAGGGATACTAAATATACAGAGTTGGCCTGGCTTTTTTTGGCTTTGTACCTCATGCCAGTCTTCCCCTTTCATAAGTGCTGCTTGCTGCAAGGTCAGAATTTTTTCCTTAAGTACTACATAGACTCRGGATTGAAGGTGCTCATCTGAAGAAACAGACTTTAGTGCACAGAAATAGGTTTTTAAGTACAAACATTAAAATAAACATATCTAATATGAACAAATATAAGGTACAGTTTATTGTAGCCTTTCCTTAATAAGGAGATTTGTAGACAAGACTGACACATATGCTTCACAGACATACATAGGAAGGAACATATAAATATCTTTGCAGTTACTGAATTTCTATGAAACACTGTACTAGCATAGTAGAAAACAGCATCCGGTTACCCATGTGATAAAGCATGTCCCAATGTGATAAAGCTTATTCCGATGTGCTTGTGCATGTTAATATGCATACACAGAAAACATGTATGCATATATACGTGCATGCAACACAAACACAAAATCAATGTTACAACACGTAACATGGCCTGATATAGCAATTAATGTCTTAAACCCGCCCATTCAGAATATTACACTTATCCAATCAGAATAAGGAGCTAAAGCAATAGAATGAAAAAGCAAGCACTGATTAAAAGCTCATAGATGAGCGTCTAGAAAATACACATTTATGGTAAAAGCAATTGAACATACAGATGTAATGATCACTGAGCAGAATCTTGCATAGAGTAACATATAAATATAATAAACAAATTGCCTCCTGGTGCTACCAATAGTAATATCATAAAGATGATAGCTACTTTCTACAAATAAATCTAAAATGACCTTTTGGGCCACGTACAGCCTGTGATATTTTGTAATTTACTTTCCTTGATAATCATTGCACTGGAGGCCTGAGTTTTCCTTAATTTGCCATTTAGGATGAGTTAACTATAAAGACACCAATAAGCAGAGACAGTGAATTAACTGGGGTTAGAAGCAAAAAGGTCTATTAGGCAGCTAATTCTTTGAACACTGGACCACATAATTTTAAATGACTTAAACATCTGTACAAGAAACAAATAAATCCCTAAGTATCAGATCCTGCAGTCTTTACTCAGGCAAAATTCCCATGGACTCATGGGATTTGACCCTTAGTTGCAAATATACACAGGTTCAGACCATCTTTTTCAAGCTCAAATGTGGAAATTCTCTTTGGACCAGAGAAGTCCTCAGGGAAGGGCTTTCTGATACCACAAGCATCCAAGACACCAGCCTGGGCTAATCACTAACAGGTTAGCATCTCTGAAAATAATACTGTCTAACAGCAGAGGAATGTGTAGTCTGGTTCTCATAAAATTTCAAACCTGGGACAAAACAGAGGAATCTGGTAGGGCTACCTCTTTTTTTTTTTTTTTTAATCTGAATTAATAACACATTATCAGTTTGGTAAGAAAATATGAACTGTTATTATCAAGCTTTCAGATATATAATGAAACTTGGAAGCAAAAGTAGTAGTAAATATTTGCTACTGCATATAGACAGAAAATACTGAATATTGAGTACTTATTTCTCAGTGGCATTACACTCTATAAATAGTTTTATACGTCATTATAAAACTGTAAAACCATTCTAAATTTTAACATCCTTTGAAAAATAAAAAATAAAAAAAAACAAAGCAGAGAATTATCAAGAGTAAGTCTCTCCTCAAAAAAAAAACAACATTTTTTTTTAAATAGAAAAACAAAAAGTTCAGCTGGAATAATGATGTAAAGACCAAATTCTATTACATGTCAGTCTGTTAGCTTTAAAAGTAATCAACACAAAATTGGATGCAGCTTACTAATACCTTGTGGTTTTTTTCTGTTATTTTCTAAAAAACAGTCACTGATTTTATTTTATTTTATTTTATTTTGGTGGCGGGGAGACTTTCAGTTTCAGATGCTCAGCTTGAGACAGCACAGGCTGCAGCACAGGCCCAATTTTCACAAAGGCTGAACGCAGCAGACTGGTATCTGCAGGTGCTCAGCACCTCTGCAAATGCAGGTGCAAGGTACATAAACCAGGGCATCCACATTTGGCAAACTCTTTTGAACAGCTGGCACAAAGTGCTGGCAAACTTTTGCTGGCCAGCCTGGGGGCTGATGGATTTATATTCTTCCATAAGAGAAAGAGGCCAGGGTAACAGATGCCCACAAAGCAAAGGCGAAGTTTGTCACCTGGGGAAAGCATGCAGAGATCAGAGGAGCTAAGAACTGCTACAGAAACTCTCCTTCCCGGCAGGCATTTTATTTCACTTGCAGGGGGTTCTCCCTGGCTAAAGTGTCCTAAGGACCCACAGACTTGCATTTTGCACAGCTCTATTCTCCTTTCTTGGGAATCTTTATAGAATTAGGAGGAAAGGGAATATTAGGTCTCCTTTCTCCATTCCTCGTGCAGCATGTCTCCAAAGCAGTACATCCAACGCTCCTCATAAGAGACCTTAGATGTGTACAGCAATCAAAATGAGGTCTCAGTATGAAAAGGGATGATGTCTACTAGGTCTCAGAGTTTCAAAAAGGGAAGGGACAAAAATTTCAGAGCCACAGAAGTGCATCTGCAAAGACACACTACGCAAGCATCAGAACTGGTAGAGAAAAGAAACTCCGTGTAAGTGAAGCAACATTAAGAACATTTTCTGATGTTACTGACTGAAGGCAAAAAAATATTTTTCCTATACACAAGTTACTTTAAAACATTAGACATGTGTCCTGAGTACTTATTCCTAGATATTATATTGTGTTGGCCTACTGAAAAGCAAAACAAAAAGAATAAAGTCCCTTCCCATAAACAAAAAAAATCGTGATGGCAAGTGAATCCCAGTTTATCACTCTGCCTGGAATTCCTACTGCAAAAACAAAAAAGTCTGATTTATTTTTAAAGCATTTTAAACACATACCAACATTACTTGGAATCAGGCCAGGTAAAAAAATTCCATCAGAACTGACACCCTACCAACACATGTTACCAGTAACCGCTATTGAGCCTAAAGAAATAAATGAAATGTTATACCTTTGGCAATGCAACATTTGGCACTATGTCAAAGATTCATAGCAGCAAGGTATATATCTACTTTAAATATACAGTAAGCTCAGGACTATGTATTAAACACATTTCACTCCCTTAAGAGAAGTCTTTTGTCCCACAACTTTTAAAATTAATTTAAGGGTTTTTTTGTTTTTTTTTTTAACTATAACACTATGCAATGTGTATTCCACAGCTGACACAAATTCATGACTATGAATTCTCCCAAAATGCAATGCTCAAAAAACCAAAACTTCATTCACTGTTATTTAAAGGTTCTAGCTTTGAAAACAGAAGGGGAGGAAGAATATAGGTGATGGTCCTTTGAGGTGACAAAACAACTTCTTGAAAATGTTATTTCTAACAAAAGCGATAGAAAGGTTTATTAGGGTTCCGGGAATTTCTAGCAAATAAGGGCCTGAAAAGCTTTGATCATCATCTTAGCAGCCAGATAAATATGAGAGAGAAAAAAAGCAGGTTTTATATAAACAAGGCTGATTTCTGTGGTTAAAGGCTACCTACAACATCCAGGTTGGCTGCATTTTTAGGTACTCCACAACAAAACAACCCAAAACAAACAAACAGCAATCCCTGAACAGGCAATAATATTTCTGAAAAACACTACAAAATCCTATGTTACACTTACAAAGTGCTTTACAGCAAGCACACGAGCAGGTTTCAAACACCTGAAGATCACCTTGTATTTTGGGGTAATTTAGACTCATGGTTATTGCAAGAATGTGTTTCCATGTGAAGAAAACAAACAAAAAACAGACCAGGTATGTTCTCTGAATAAAGCTTCAGCTCAGTTGCTGAGAACATAAACTCACCCAGAAGACTGAGAGCAATTTTCATCTCTCTCCTCTTGGACCTTTTGTGCCGGCATTTCAGTACTGCTTGTGGCATACACCTGCTGAAGTCAGGAGGTGAAAGCTGCATTTGTACCTCTCCTTAGATAGCATGCTGAAAAAAAACCCTACGCCACTGCTACAGCATGTGGCAGCACAAGAACGGAGATTTTATGGCAAAAGATATGGGACTGAAAGATTTAAAGGGTAAAACCACAGATATTCAAACGGAATTGCATGTTGACTGGTAGGTGAAATCACATGTGTCTCTGGTGCGGGGGAGAGGTGTTAATTTTAAAATGTACTTGCAAGGAGAAAGGCACAAGGAGGGGATGGCCTTTGTCCTGCTCAGCTTCTAAAAGTAAATGATATCACCTTTTTGGAATTTTTTTCTGGTAATGAAAGCCACGGTGGGCTGAAGGGAGAGAATAAGGGACATCTGGATCCTCTTCTGGAATGACAATTAGGCAGTGGTCCATATTAACAACAGGCAGCCAGTAAAATCGCCCAGGCTCATGCATCAGATATAAAGTGATTACCTTCAAATATTGATTTTACAGCAAGACCRGTCCCAGAGGTTATAATGGCTGTTGCTTTTCTAAGTGGACGAGTTTTTGAGCACTGGAAGTGAACTCCACAAGGAACTATTACTTCCCAACAAATATTTTATGCACTTTTGGTGGTTAGTGCCATGGAGACTATCCCAACAATCAGTGCCTCTAAGGGATTAGAAGAAATTATTAGGCCAGTGTGTTTTCTTGTTCCTCCCTTTCCCCATCTTTTACATCGCAGTGACTTTGGACATTTTGTTAAGAGACTGAAAGTTCTCCAATTACTCTATCAAGGCTAGTGAGTCATACAGCTACCCAGTGCTTGAAGAAACTGGGGTCTGGATAAGCGCTAATGGCATAAGGCTCCAGATATATGGACAAGCTTACACTGGTTCACTAGAGCACATTGGGAAATGCACAGAGGCATTCTAGGGCTGAATGGACATTCAACCCCACTACTGGGTTTTTACACTTGCGATRTATGGATATTTGGGGATATGTCACATCTGGGTATCCAGAAGCTGGAAACGAACATGGGTGCTTTCCAGCATAGCTGCATATGCTTCTATATGGCACTCATCACTGCTGTTTATTCCGTTCTTCCAGAAAAAAATGATTTGAATGCAGCCTGTCCCAAAATCTACACCAAATCTGAGCTGATTTTGAGAAACTTTAAGAATTGTGATAACAACCCGCAACAGCCTATGGTAGCTGGTGCGGCCACCTGGGTCTCCAGAGAGTGTCCAACACMAACAGGACATAACAGGGCCAGAGCTCTCTGAACCTCACAGCTTAGGCACCTACTGTACAATCAGCCCTAATGTCCTCAAATGCGCATCTCTTGTGCACTTCCTTCAAGGGCTACAGTAATGCTTTCTACTTACGGCCACTTGTGAAGACCACTGAAAAATGGCAGCTAGTGCTGAAAGCAGCTGCCCACTTATTTAGCAAATTTTCTCATAGATAGCACTTATGCTTTTGACGCTGCAGCTGCTACCAGTTCCTATCTACATGAATCTTTAAGAATTTCTTTAGATGAAGATTTCTAACATGCCAGAACATGTTAGCTAGCAAAACTTAAAAGCCTTTAGCAGAGCTAAGATGATTGAGTTAAACCTTCAGAAAGATCCYAGGTTTTAACTTGACTAGCTTCTAATAACAAAGTTTACATTCTCTGATTATGTCATATGTTTAAAATGTGTTAGCTAGCACATTCACATCAAACCCATTAACTAAAATATTGGAGTCTACACACTGCCTCAGTTTCTGCCTCTCCCTCCTGTCTGCGTCCAGCAGCTGGTTGCAGATAAGGTTTATAACTTAGGGCATGATGATAACTTAACTTAGGTCTCAGAGAAGGTCCCCTCACCACAGAGTTCAACTGACCTAACAAAGCTAAGATTTGCTGATTTCTAGCAGGTACCACAGCACTTATCGCATTAGTCATACTCCCACAGAAAATGGATTGAGTTGAGAAATCTGCAGGTCTATGGGCATTTACTTCATCATTTTGCATGATGCAATTTTGCAAAACTTTTTTTTTTTTTTAATTCTGACCATTTGAACGTAAAAAATACTATGGGAGAATATAAGAAAAAGGTTCCTTTTCATCCCCCCATTAAAAATGAATATTTTCATGGTTAGAAACCCAAAACAGCATCCTTTGCACTGACAGGGATCTTTATTTTGGATATACTACAAAATGACAACCTTTTGCTGTCTAAGGACCATTAATGATTCTCCCATAAAATATTACTCTTCTTTTCAACTACTGTTGGTCTATTAGGTATGTTTGGCTACATGTATAACTTAAGGTATCAACATATCTATACACAAGATAACCCTCTTAATTACCCCAGAATATATCGCTTTAATTTAACACCATTGCAATATATAAAGGATTTGTCATCAACACTCTGCTGAAAGATTTGACTCAATTATCATAAAAACACACTGAGCAATCAACACCAACACACAGTTAAAATAGATTCTCTTCCTGCATAGGAGGACATCCCTGATGACATCTTAAGCCTAATATAACATGAAAYTAGGAGAAAACATCAAGAAAAATCCCCCTCCAGAAATGTCATCTATAACATAGACTGTATTCTCTAGATGTACTCCATTAATACAGACAAACTTCTAGAAACTAAAATCTTTGATGGAGGGACTGAGTACCCCTTATTAGATGTTCTGATGCTTTTTCAAATGTGCTAGAAGTTCTAATATAAATAAAAATAGCTAATATTTATATGCAACATTATTATTGTGATAGGTCTTAAAATACTGTATATGTCTCTTGGCTACCTCTGAGAACAGGATAGCATGTAATATCCCATTTTCTTGACCTTTCTCGCTGTGTAATTTCACAAACTTTCAGGTGCATATCAGTAAAGCAGAGCTAAAATACTTGACACTTGTTAGGTCTCCACTGGGCAGTAATGAAGGTGTGACTGCATTTTTACTGTGGGGTATATTCTTTCCCATTCAATACAATTGGGGAAATTAATACAACATGAAACTTAGAGTAAAAGCCGGATTGTTTCTGGCTTTTTCAGAGGTGTTAAGGGATGATGAGGACACAAGGCAGCTTCTCACTTTTATAAGGTCTGTGGAAGGGCCAGACATGATAGCAAACTCTCATCCTTTAGATAAAAGGCCACTTTTTTTTTTCCTCCGTCTTAGCCACCTCAAGGCCAGGGAGCATCCCAAAGACAGAGGGGTGGAACTATGAACCACATTCATTTGCTTCTTCAATATTCTTAAGGAAATTCATCTGTAAGTAACTATTCTATGTTTTAGTAGTTTCCTGATATACCATGTGCAACAATCCAATGCAACTTTTATAGCCATGATAATAAAAAACAAAGTCAATAGGTGAAGTTTTTATTTAGTTACTTATTATATTGTTCATGCTGTTATTCTGCTCATGTGTTATCCCTTCTGATCCATGTTCTGACAACTGTACTCAGTTTGAGTAGCACCTTATTCACCAAAGAACATCAAAATACCTGAAGGATTTGTCACAGAAGAAAGTATTGTTTTTAAGACTAAGGTTATCAGAATAAGGTCCTTGGATGATGACTCACTGGGCAGGAGTGTGGTGCATTATTCATATGCATTTACCATTTAATTGTACGGATTTTAACATACAACTCATACCAGAATGCTCTAAATCCTCAATGTGAACAAAGCCCAGATTAGTTGTGAAAGTATTTGGAGACCTTCAAGCTTCCATGTTTTTTTAGTTAAAACCAGCAAAACTAGAGGAAGACTGCATGCAGATCTGGAAACAATAGATATGATAGTCTGATCTAAAAACATTTCAGAAACAATGATGTAAAAATAGCAATACTTTAAAAAAAATCACATCTATATGGGCATCCAGTATAAACCTAATTGGGTCAAGTACTTTAATCTTTCTTTACATTGTTAGTATTAATGCCTAAAGGAAGAATTTTTCACAAATCTATTTGATTTGCCAAGTTTTCATATTACATATTTCCTCTGATCTGATTGCTTAATACTGCTTCATTTATTTGCGCTAGTTGAGATATCCTACTCATTTATAGTTGCAGAATATTTAATCTTTATAAATACTCTCTCTCTCAGACTTCAATGTCTATACTTTGAATATATTCAGGACTTTCAGGAAAAGCTTACAATGAACTGACCAAAATTGATCTGTGGTACAGTAACCAATTGATTTCTGTTAATGCAAATTCCATTCACTGATTTAAGAAAATAAACACAGGATGATTTTTTCCCCACTATCAATGTTTGACGCGACACTCAAGGATACATTTAAATCAGACACACAAAGCTCTTGGCTTGATGTAAGAGTGTTAGGTTAAACTCATTTTTTTTWAAAATTATATTTTAATCCCTAAAGGATAAACATTTATCCTCTAAGATACAGGGATAAAGATTTTAATGGCATCTTGCTTTGGGATTCAAAATAAATAAGGCAAAGATGAGGTTCCATCTTCTTAAAACTAAATTACAGAGATTAAAATATATAAACACAAAATGAATGTATTCCATTTGCATATTATATTTCGCTCTTAAAGTTGATATTGAAGATTAAGGGTCAGCATTTAATCCTCACTATCCTAATCCCTAAAATTACAAAGACAGGCATAAGTGCATGTCTGCTCCACTAAATTACCTTGAAAGAAAGCAAATTCCGGATGAAAAGGGAAGCATATTTATATTATGGTGATTTAAAATCTGTCGCCTAAACACATCTTCTCCCCTCTATCCATTGACCTAAATTGCACACTAAAAGCTTGCTTGTCTGCAAATGGGCAGCTAACACTTTGAGACAATCCAGAGATTCTTCACTTATGCGCAATCATGCCAACTATTTTTCTGACTACAGTAAACACTGTCTTGTTCATATTTTGCAGAAACAAGAGTCAAGTTATAAGTCAGAAGAATTTCTTCACTGCTTTCAGCCCAATTCCTAGATATAGATAATTCTAAAAATTCAAGATTCTGAGAGAAAAGCATATTACTGAAAATTAATAGGTCAACCATGCTCTGACTTCTACAGTTGCAACTCTAAAGGGAATTACACCCCAGTGGATACTGTGCCTCAGAAGAAGCAAAATTGTAATATAAAGCATCCCTAGCCTCTAGAAGAGGAAAAAAGAAGAAGAAGAAAAAAAGAAATCTTATGCTAGAAGGTTACTAAGTGCTGCAAGACAGTACCTATTATACTCTATTTGGCCATTTTTCTAAAATATTAGAATTTTTCATAGGTTACCTGGTTCAGCTGAAATTGATGATGGAGCTTCCATTGACTTGAATAGGACGAGAACTTCACCCCTCACTTGTCTACTGTGTTCTCTTATTAATATTATCTTGCAACAGAGAAAAAAACAACAAACCAAGCACCAAAATATACCAAGACATTAAAGACTAAAAGCAAACTGAAGCTCTTGAGCTACATTCTTCCAGAAATGTGTTTTCTCCACATTTCTAATATCGCACATATTATAGGAGTGCTACACCATACAGTGAGAGAAAAATAGCTAAGCTGTACTTAGCCCTACAGATTTGCCTTGAGAATTATCTGTCTACTTTTGTGTCAAGATGTTTTAATATTTATTTTGGAAGAATTATTTTCTAATTTAAGCCATCTAAGAGAGAACAACTTTATCATGATTACCAAAATGAAAAACTCTGTAATTATGATCATCAAGGGCACTAGATTCCTTTTTTTTTTGAAATTTATTTATGATTTTTTTATGCTCTAAATGGGGCAGGGGGAGGAATACCTATATAAAACCTATTAGCCAATATGTTTTCCCTGTAAGGGCATTTTTACAACCGTCTAGAGGTTTCTTTCTATTCATCAGGATGTGTGGAGCTACAATAATATCACTACTTTTAAGAATATTTAGAGACTAAAAAACATCTCAAGCTTAACTAGCTCAGTTTTTTTTTTTTAACACTACATATTCCTCCATTCAAAGCATATTTTAGTATCATACTAAAATTGTTTTCCCACTAAATCTTCATCTTCARTACATATATATATATAAACCTTCCAAACACAAACCCTTCAATTAAAAGGTTCAATCATCTTAAAAAGAAAGAGCACACAACAAATGCTGCTGTGATATTCAGATTTCAGAGCCAAATCCCTGCTGCTTGGTCATGATAGCTACAAAAGCAGGCTAATGAAAGCAGCAAAATTTATAATTAATTTTAATTCTGATGAAATCATACTGCTCTAATCAACTGCCTATCAAATGTCGGTGCAAATTACACTAACAAAAATAATTATTAGGACAGGTTGGCAGAATAAAATTTTCCATATACTCCATCTGCACAGAGACTGCCTGTGTGGGAATTACTTTTAATGAACAACAAATTACAATTACTAAACTAAATGAACCATCTGCCTTTTTTGTTTGTTTTCACAGTCTCACTGGTACGGGTGCACCGTCAGCTTAATTGCCATTCAAAAYGGCAGACTGACCTATCACCAGACTTGCATGCCCACAACATCTTTAACAGAAAACCCATAGCAGATGTTTTCAATTTTATGAAGAGGACAAGTGTGTTTTATAAATATATTCAAAACATTAAAGGCTGGCATTTAAATATTAATAATAAGGTATATGCCTATTTCAGGCTGGAGGGCTTGTATGACTACATACGCCTAAGCCCTAAATTAACACATAAAGTATTCATGGACCAATAGTAGTAGAAACAAGTCTTGATGTGCTTTATTAATAATTTTATTCAAGTAAATGTGTTTTGTCTCTAGTCTCTAATAAGTGATCACTTTTTTTCAAAGGGCCATGCGCAAGGACTTGCAGTAATGACATCTGTTAACAAACTTGTACCAAGCATTTTAAAGAGCTTACTTGGATATGTCATCAGGCGTCTGCATAAAAAATTAAAAAAGGAAAAACAGTCTCTTATTAGCACGTCTCCTATTAGCTGAGCTTTCCCTGCCGAGTTTTTGGGGACTGTGTAACAGTTAGAAGACTGACTCTTCACAACCGCTACGGGGAAAGAGAACCTAATCTGGGCATGTGCTTACAAAGAAGCCCCACTCAGTCCTGCTGAAWGACACAAAAGGGATGGTGGAGGAGAGGCTTGTAATTTCCTTATATTACTACCTAGTGGCTACATGAGCAATATTTTCTAAAAGCTTTACTCATTGCTTATTAGTAAAAAGCTTGAAAATGCTTCTTAAGTTGAACTTTTTCTGTTGAAAGAGTTAAACAGTGAGCCCTAGAGACAAAAGATTTCTCTTTAGCTGCACTACTAAAATGCTTTAACCTAAACCTAAAAGTACCACTGCTACAGGGAAAACAAAAACAAAAATGAGGACTGTGTCAGCATCCAGTGAATCTTTCATAAAAATAAGACAAAAATAAGAGATAAAGAGACGGACATCGCTCTTCTAATTATATTAAATAATTTAATGAGCCATTATACAGAGTGATACAAAGAGAAATCAACTTCTATTTTTAGGTCTGGATAAGTGAAGGTGGCTTAAAATCACTCCTGTTTTAGGTCAATGTTATTTGTCATCGTCCATACTAGAAGCCACTGTACAYTGCTTCAGAATAATAGATTTAGCTGGTCTGCATGCCAGTGTCCACTCATATACCCATGTCTGACTCAAGAATTAAAATAATCCTTATTACACTCCCCCTTCTACACACCTCTGACTAAGTCTGGAAATGACAAAGAAAAACCTGATTCCTCTGTAAGGGTCTTTGTCTTAAAAAGGTGCATTACAGTGCTTACATTATAATGTTCTTTCAATTAATATTTACAAGTATTTAGCTTGATAATACCAGTACTACTAACTACAGTTCTTTGCAGAGATATGTGAGAAAGATATGATAAAAGCCTATAAAATGTTAGTTCAGTCACTGAACACCATTAATAAAACTGTTTCATTCTGATCTTTACTTTCCGGTAGTCTTGCTTCTCTTGCTATTTGGGCTTTATTTGAAGGACCTCTTATYTGAAATCCTTTCACTGGCTTCCCCCTCAGTTCACCTTCCTGGGTCTGGATAGCTTTGTTTGGGCCAGCATTTTTGCTCTGTAGTTCTTACCATTACAGCCTGTCTACTTGGCAGAATTATGTCTCAATTTTCCCTTTGAGGTCTTTCCTCACATAATCGATGTGTCTTCTTCCCAGCCACCCAAAGAAGCCTCCCTGTTTCTTTGTGTCAGGCAATACTTTTCCCTCTTACAACTCTTCTTCAAAGCTTATGAAAAAGCCTGAGGTTTCTCCAGTACATTACTGATAGGGAGGGGGAAGGGAAAGGAGAAAAAATTTGAAAAAGAGAAAAAACACGTCCACCAACATGCCCCTCCCCCCCAAAAAAAGATCCCTCCCTATGACAATTCAAATCTCCTGTTCTCCAGACTATGTATGCATTACATAAACCAGTAGAGCTTCCCAGATACAGAGCCCAAGTGCATGCCCTGCCGCCTGGCAGCTCTATATCGGAACAAATTCTCACAATGCACCGTCTTACCTCTATTTCCCCCATTCTCTTCCAGACCCACTTTCCACAGATTTTCTTACTTTCCACAAAGATTAACTGACCAGGGTTGGACAGCTGCCACGGCAAGACYCAGAAAGTCATCTATACACAATCTCACCTATGTAGGTCTGGGTTGTTTATTCTGATAATAAGCTTCGCAACACTGGAGTTTGTCTTCCTAATCCTTGCCCAGTGCAGAGTACACTGTCAGCACCAAAAGATAATAAGAGTCACCACACAGAGTTAACATGCCACAAACTAGAAAAATTAACAAAATGTGGTGCAGACAAAACTGCATTGGAAAATGGTAGGTCCAACCTGGACAGAAAATACCTGCTCACAGGAGCTGAGCAACAGATGCCCCATCCTCTTTCAAGAGGTGGGATAAAATCGTGCTTCCTAGAGACCTGGAGAGATGCTAAGTCGTACTGAATCACAACCACTCTTAGAATGATCTATAAAATGTTTCCAATAAGCATGTGAGTTTAAAAAGCATATTCAAAGTCTGAACCTTTATATGCTACAGCTAGAATATCAAATTCTCTGTGGAGTAATGCTCATGAATTATTGCACAAATATGAAAGCACAAGTCCACAGGACTCTTCTGAAGGGAAACTTTTTGTCATGTTGTTTGAGCAGAAGAAAATTAATTAGTTGCCAAATGGCCCTTTCTGTCTATTGTTTGTACTTCCAAATTAAGTAAGTGAAACACTAATTATGACGCAGACACTCCTCTCCCACACTGAGTGATAAACTGACAAAGAAAAAAATAACCCAGACATGCAGATTTGGTCATTTACTGCTGGAGTATTATCTTGCCTTAGCGAGACTAAAATTGCCGATAGAAAGGCATCGTATTTACATTTGAAACACTCAGTTCTTGTATTCACTTTTGAAGTCTAATGCTGTCCTCTGAGGAACAGTCACTGAGGGAGGCAGAGAGATGGAAACACAGGAGTAACGCTATGAATCATACCCTTGGCCCAGCTCTTCTCATCTGCTGTGTGCAAGTAGCTAATACCAGATTCAYAGAAAAGCAGGGTACAAACACAAGCTGTTTAGAGAACCTAAACAACTGTGCAGTGCTACAAGGATCTCTTGATCCTTGCCTGACCCTGGAAGACAGTCTTTTTATATCCTGAATTTAGTAATAATAGTAGAGAACCAAATGTGCTTGGATCTTTTTTGTTTTAGCTCACTTAATCAGAAACATCATTAATGTTCATCCCCTTATCCTTCTTAAAAATCCTGATAAACTGTTGATCTGGATAACCCCCCACTGCAGTGGTGAATCTCGCAGGCTGATTACTTGCCACATAAAAAAGAGTATCTCTGAGTTTCACCGAGCGCCACCTCAGTCTCCGAGTACAGTGCCGAGTAAAGGGAGCACATAGCTGGGTTTCACTCTGTCCTTCACCGTTTTATATACAGCCCTAAGCCATACCACCTTGTGCTGTGATCCCTTCAGATCTCACAGGCAGGGTCAGTACTTGGAGGGGAGATCTCCAAGGAAAACACCAGTGCTACAAAAAAGTCTTGGTAATTCATTGATGGTGCTCTCTGTCTAAATTAGTAATGAGTCAGTGCCCTACCTTGCTGCTTAACAGCACAGTCCTGTTAGGAAATGTTTTCTTTTGGTTGAAACAAAGAATAGATTTCATAACCGCTTGTACTTAATAAAGTTATTAAGTATATGGCACATTTTTTCAAAGGAGGAAGAGTGTTAAGACAAATGTCTTGGCCAAATTTCAACTTGTAATTATGTTTTGCCTACCTACAGGCAATTCCCTGTGCAGTTTCACTTGAATACAGCTGCTTTTTTTTTTTTTTCCACCTGCCTTGAAAATACTTGCAGTGCAATGTTGTTGCACACAGCTAAAAGACCAGCTTTCTGCCAGCCCACCAGTATGCACATGAAGATGGCCCTATATGCACTTAGGCTAACATAGGAGCTAACATAGGAACACTGAATTTAATGAAGGTTGTTAAAACATTTTTAAAGCCTCTGAATAAAGGCTTTACAGTGTAAAATAAGTGTAAAATATTTTTACATCATTTCTACAGTTTATTTATTTAGACTTAATAAGATTCCCTTCCCACACACACGCACACACAAAAGCCACATTATTTGCTTTGCCAAGTAAATGCACATTAATAAATAGTACTGATATCCAGGCCATCATAATTTCTTCTTACCCAAGAACAAACTTTCCCACCATGGGCACCCTTACTTCCTTTATCTTGTAAAAATCTGAAAGACAACTATGCTTTGCTGTATGGTGGAATGATCACCAATTTCAAACTTTGGTCAAGAAAGTGAGAAAGCAAGTTCTGCCTTTGCAAACTTCTTCTGAAAATATAAGTTTCCAGCATCTTTGAGATTAAGCCAAGTGCACTGCTAGCTGACCTGAATTACATATATGAAGTGAGATGTTTTCAGAGAGAATCTGCCTTCCCATTTACAGCTGTATGGATTGAAACAGACACTTTAAATTGCAACCAGAAACAAGTTGTGAGAGTTAGTATAGATCAGGGAGGGGAACTGCAAAATACTTGCTGTCAGAAACACTGGCTAAAGCTATATTCCCAGAAGCCGCAGTTTCCCAAAAGTTTTGAGGTGTAACTCTGTTTTCTAATCATATCTGAAGGTGGCAAAGTGTGGGCCACTAAGACCTGTGTTTAGAATAAAAGCATCATAAAGAGAGCTGGAAAACACTGAATGTATTTGTCTTAAATTCCTGATTTAGTTCCTTCTATGCACCACCTCTTGACTGTTTGTTTTCCGTGAATTTCTACTAAATAAATTTGCTGACCTAAGCAAGGAATTGTTTCAGAAACAGTTTATGTTTAAATGCATACTGCAGAATATCTGAAAAAAGTACACTCAGGATGTGTAAACTGAGCATTCACAAAACAGCCAATTTCTAATGGGACATTTGCAATCAATCAGGGAACAGAAATATACCGAGTGTCAAACCAAAACTAACCAACAGAGCACAAAAGTTTAAATGTATTAAATATTGAAAATGAGTGTAGGTTGAGCAGCAGCAGCAGGCCCGAGAATGATTTTTTGGAAGATGTTTCTAAAACAAAAGACATGGAGAGAAGTTGATTTGAATGAGAAGCAAATTAATGAACATTCATTTAGCACTGAGCTGTATATAAATGACAAAGACATGATTATGGCTCCCTGTGTTACTTCAATATCCAAATTTAGAATCCAGCAAGGCTTACAACCATACGATAGCTACATGATGTACCCTCTGCCGTTTCTACCAGTTGCTGAATCTTACCAGCATGACCTAGCTTTAAAGCACAGCTAGTCTATCCAAGCCCTAATCCTGGCAAGATACTGAGCCAGCCAATTGATTTCACCATCCAAGTYTGAAGAAATAGTTGTACAGCTGAAAATAATCTGCATCTTGGAGACACCCCAACCTCAAGTACAGATGATTCTCCCTTAATGGCCTTGGGCATATGCTGATCAAGAAGGGTGACAGACTTGAACTCAGTAATACTCCACATGGGAGCACATGAGTGCACCCACTGGACTGATGAACAGTCACCCCAAACTACCCCCACTCTTGAGTGCTCCCTGCAAAAAAAGAATGGAGTCACTCAAGAGTAACTTCATTTATTGCTCTCGTGGCCTTCAGCTATTCATCAATACCAYTTTATCATCAAATGTATCAGGAGTATCTGACAGATCTACAATAATAGGCATGCCATTTACTAGTGTCTAAGGGGTAAAGGAATCTTCTGATGCCTTTGTGTCATCAAGTGCAGCTAGTAACACTGATCCTCTCTGTCATCTTGCCCTTAAGTACAGCAATTCCACATGCAGGTATGTTGAAGGGACTTGGTTTCATCAATTGATGCTTTAATGTGCTTACTCAGTCTGTCCTAAACTGACTCTGTCTTCTGCCAGGAAAGTGAGAGAAGATTAAAGTTTCCAAGTAAAATTCTCAGAGTATTTTTTTAATTGCAATTGACTTGAAATATTCTAAAACATATATATATATATATATATATATATTTCAATAATTAACTATTAGTTGTGCACATGAATATTTAACAAGTCCATCCACTAAAAGCTGAACAGCTTAAAGAATTGGTAATAGGAAACAATTTTTATTTCATTGGTGGGTTCGTTAGGATTCTGAAAATGAGAGATGGAAAAGATCTGTTCCTTCTTCTTTCCAGTACAGAGTTATTCCCTATAGTGATTTGGTCAGATTAAAAATCAGCATTTAAATAGAAGTCACCAGTTCAAAAGAAAGTAGTTCAAATCAAGAGTGATTACAATGGTTTCGCCTGACAGTTGTCCAGTGGCCCATCAGAAATGGGCTGGCACTCTCACTCTGTTTTTTGATTGTGGCGTAAGTCATCAAAAGTCACTATAACACTTATCAGTATTGTTGCTATCAGCAGAAAAGTCCAACTGATGGCTCAGGTACTGATACTGCTTCTCTTTACCCTAGGACCATGCATGCATTCACAGCATTACACTGACAGATTCTGCAATGATGCTCTCTAGTTAGCAAGTATCAGTTATCTGTCCTTTCAATGAAATCTTGAGAACTAAAATTCTTTAAATCCTTTAAAAAAATCAGTGCACAAATTGAGACAAAACCATTTAATGATACTATAGAACTGAAAAAAAGACTTCTGAACATGAGAATTAAAAGGAACAAGCTAAGGACCTACACTAAAGAATCTGTTTTCATTTCAGTGCAAATTTTACATTCGTCACCAAGTGAAAGTGAATTCTTTAAAACTCACTAGCAGGGTTTGATATCTATCTATTTATCTATGATGATGATGATGACGATGATGATGATGATKATTATTATTATTTATAAGAGCATAACCCACACAAGCCCCCAAAGGGTTAATGTAACCAGATGAGCTGAAATTCATGAGCATAATCTTAAACAAGTGAGTTGAAGTTCTATCAGGTTTATTTCATAGCATCAGGGATTACTGCCAGCAATCTAATCCTGCTGAGCCTAAGGGAGGTACGCTGTATTGTATTTGAAATCCTGGCCAGGAAAGAACGGAAGGTTAAATGGGTGCCTTGCTCTGTAATCAAATATCACAGGCACTACTTATCTATTCAATGAACAACTAACGTAGAAAATCAATTAGGAAACAAATAGCTTCTTCTTTTGAATTTTCTTTTCACCTAACAAAAAGAGAGAAAGAAGTAAATGGTTTAATAATATATTTTTAACCAAAGTACACCATACTATCTACTAAAAAATAATTCTATGTGTAGACAGGCTAACTGGAACACACATCACACCCATAGCAACTGCTGGTGTTTGAATGCTATTTCTTTAAGTGCTAGGGCTGTTTTCAAAGCTACTGTACATTCAAACAACAGCAGTTGAGCATCTTCTCAGGGCTCAGCACAGAGAAACTGCACATACAAAATTATTAACTGACTGCAGATAATTGGAGTGAGCTCAATGAAATCACAAATACATATCCGGTTGTTTGTAACTGAACATCTTAAATTATGTATCAGTTATGAAGAGCATTTCTTCAGCTGTGCATCATCTTTTGTTCGGTTGGTTAAAATCCCAGGAGTACTGAAAAAGGCTGAAGCTCCTGCTGGTCTTTGCTCCCAGCAGGCAGAAGTCCCTTTTGGTGGTCTTGAGGTTAACACCCTACTCCCCCTTTCCTATACCTGTCATTCTGAATAGGCTTCACTGTCTGTGCACACAGACAAACAGCTTGACCTGGCCAGCTAGCTTGACCCCTGGGCAGGAAGAAGATCACATCTGGTTATTAATATTGGGACATTAAAAAAATGTAATCTTCAAGGCAGTTGGAGAAGCAGGCTAGCAATTATACAGTATGCACTGGATGTCAGTCAGGGAGCACGTTAGCCTGATACTATGTCTGAGAATGTTAAAACATTCATCCTTCTCTGATGAGGGGTTTCGGATACAGTCTCCCTCTGTATCTGTGAAAGCTGGTAAGAGAAGTTAGCCCAAAGCTCTTAAGTCTTTAGCTTATCTGTTCTTACACCTCTCAGTTTTTAGTCTGTTTTACACAGTTTTATAATGTAAAACATTTGTAGGTGAAAACTGATATAACTAGAAAAAAGCCATGATTTTACAGTAAAGGAAGACACCTGACAAATGGAACAAAAACCTCTCAATATTACAATTGTGCTAAACATACTCCCATTACATTCCCTGAACATTTTACCATTATCCTGGCTTTTTAGTTCATTCACTCTAGACATCTGCATATTATTTGGTTTAAACACACTCAGTTTACACAATTGCCTAAAATACACAGAAACACATTTGTGTATGTGTATGGTACATATTATWTATACATGCACGTACACAAAGCTTTATATAGCACAGATTTTTACAGTATCATGTGTGAAATCTCAGCCCCACTGAAGTCAATGGAAATTTTACCTTTCACTTGAATTGGGCCAGACCTTTACCCTTCAAAAATGACACCACAGACTCACACTGGCATGTGTATTGAGAATATCAAAATCCTGCTCTGACACCTTCATATAGCCAAATAATTCTTTCTATTTGTCCCACTGGTTATGCCTAAACTGGAATGAAAGACCATGGTCTGGAGCGCTTATATACTGTATCTCGCTGGCATTCCAGCCTCACTGGTGCCACATGGAAGCTCTTGGACTGCTGATGTGAAGCCTGCACAGGTCCAGTGTGCTTCACAAGCCATGCTCTAACTGCCCCAAGGCATCCTTCTCTACATGCAATTTGGGAGGTAGAGCATGGTCTTCAGGGAAGTCTCAAGTCACTCCTAGAAGACAGTGTCAACATAAGCTTTGTGCTCAAAAGAGGACATAAAATTGTCTCCAGAGGTACTTATTATTAACACTCCTAGCCCAAATAGCTTAAATTCAATGTCATTAGTTTGGTTTTGCTGCAAAACACCATCATAATTTTTCCTTGCTTCATTTCAAATGGAAAAATTTCCCTTTTGAATTACTTTGGGCCAACACCCAGGATGGGCCTTCTACCAGTGATATGTTAATCTTGTGATCCTCCGCATTTGAAAAAGGAGCTTTATAGCATTGGAAGGGAGAAGTTTACAGCTTTCCAACAGAATGCTAATATTTGTTTTTAGCTTTGATAGGCCTTGAGATGTCAGACCTTCAAATTGAAACATTATTATGTATGGAAAAGCTATTATAGGAAAAATGTAAGAGGTTTCTAAAATATATTAGTCACAAAGTCACACTGTTTCTTTTTTCTTTTTCCCTTTGGTATTAATGGAGCTTGGCTTCGTACATGCAGTCATATGAAAAAAGAGTATGGATACAGTTAAAGAATGCTCTTCAAATTTCTAACATATTTTTCCATATGTAAAATACACAGAAGGTTCAAAATGCATGATAGTTTCCTGTGGGATGGTCAGCATACCTTATTCTGTCTTTATTATTTAAAAATAACACAGCCACCTCCAGCCACCTCAAGCTCAAGACAATCAAACCTTTATCCCCAATAATTCAAAATGCATATTTGATAAAGTATACAAGCACTCACACTTGTATACACAAGAGAAGGTGAGAAAGATTATTGGCAGAAAAGAGGCAAAAATACAAAGAAGTTCTAGACTTGGCAAGAATGCACTCGGGCTAAGTATGGTAGAAATGACACCATTCCAGACATAGATGGCACTGTGAAAATATACACGTAGAGATGTTAGTACACAGGAAGAAGAAGAATGTGGCAAGGTGGTAAACACTGGCAGCATGTGTGCACAACCGAGGTTGCAGAAAGTAAACCATGAGGCAAGGATGACACTAGGCAAAGCCCCGAGGGAGCTGGAGTTCTGGAGTGAAATTCCAAGCTTGAGACAAGAGAGGAAATGTTTCTGACAGGTTGGGGCCTCTTAGGGTGGAGGCTTTTTGGTTTTAAAAAGTAGCCACTTGAAAAATGCTCACAAACRTGGAATGATTTAGAAGGAGAAACAGACTATGGATGAGGTGACCTGATGTGTACGTTCACAAAGTATGCCATGTTATCACTACCCAGTAACCTATTTTGATCTGTAAAAGATATTTAGGAGGAGGTGGATTTAGTTCTAACAACGTATACTCCGTATCAAACAGGGCAGCTGTTTCAAAGAGACAGCAAACACTTCCAAATTAAAACCCTCTCAGCTTTTTCACACCCTCTTGGCAGAGCAGTCTCTTTGACTCTTCCTTTGTAAATATCCTTTTCTCTAGAGCACCAGAAACAAATGGAAAAACCCTAGAAATAAACTTAGGGAGAAAACCAGAAACAGTAACCATCAATTTCAGCAAGAAATTACCCAAATAACAGAACTTTTTGAACTGGATAATTTCTCCCAGTAGTGACAAACCACAGTAGTCAAACCACAGGAGAGCCATGTCCCAGTCAATTGACAGAGCAAAGAAACACTGTCATTTTGGAAAACTCCTGGGCCAGCTCCATCCTTGGACTAACACTACTGAGATCAGCAGTACTACAACAGAGATGGATTTGGCCCACATTCTTCCCATCTCTTTCCTCTCATCACTGTTTGAATAGGAAACAAACCATTGTTTTTAAGCCTCAAGCAAATCCTACAGAGTATAAAAAGTCATGTAATCAGTAAAAATCCTCTGTCTCCTAAAATGTTCAAAATTTTGTTTAACAATGTGACTTGTCTCATACTAAAGAAAACACCTCATGGACTCTGTGCATGCCATTGGCAGCTGAATATTTTATCTTTGTGGCAAATTCAGAAATATTCCTCACCAAAGAATAATGTTAGATTTAAAGTATTTAACGTAAGTTGTGGGGGCTGGCARGGAGAGAGAACGTGGGATATGATTTAGCAACTAAAAAGAAGAACATTCAGTGCTCGGGAACAACTGCGGTAGCTCATCAAGTGCAGAATTCACTCCACTGACACAGAACAACCAGGCTCCCTGCAAGGCGAACAGAGAAGAAACGAAACGTACCTGAGCAAGGGATCAAAATGCAGGATTGCAGTAAAACCTTATGGCTTGCAATAGCAGTCACTGCCTTTCTGTACCAGATGAAAAGGTTCCTGCAGTCACTGGCATCCCCCTGAGCCAGCTCTACCCTGGGGCTTCCCAGGTCTCCCTGTGCAGGGTGGATTTCACTCTAATCACAGACACASTCATGTGCGCTCTAGCTACTGCCCTTCCTGGTCCTTCTTCTGACACATCCCCTACATTGCGTGCTGTGGGAAGGGCAGTGCATGCACAGCTGGCTCTCTGCCAGCTGAGGACTCCCTTACATGAGCAGAGTAACCCTTCCCTCCACCACCGTGGGGAACTTGCATCAAATCTCCAATTCCTTTTGCTCCATTAATGGCAGAAAGGGAGCTGAGCCAGACCTGTCATGTAGCCCCACTGAGAATAGCTGTCCTGGGTGCGTAAGAAATAAAAAAGAACCACCAACAGTCATGTACCTTAATTTGCCAGAAAGAGGGAGGAGGGAGAATCTAGAAGTATTTCAAGACCTAATTTTGTGAAAAGACATTCAGTGAGCTACAGTCAAGAGAAATACGTATCAATGTGCCTCTTTCGCTTTAACTAATTAGCAGTGTTACAGGGTTCAGTAGTGACATTTCAGCAATAATTGATCCTCTGATGCATTTTTTTGTATCCAATATACCCAGCCAACCAGGCTGTGCAGCTACAGAGGCTGGCAGCTACCACAAAGAAGCTGGTCACTGCCCAAGAGTGACTTTGGACCCTGAGCTGCTGAAYACATGGTCAACAGGAGCTGCTAGCACTCAGCATTTTGGAAAATCAGACCCCTAATCTCTTCACATTTAGCACTTCCTTCAACGCTGGCAGGTAGCACAGTTAATTAAGATTCAGGTAGCAACTACCCTGAACTAGTGTAGGAGTAGATACTCACACAGGGAATTAGGAACTTCCTGCCTTGCTCTGAAATTAGTATTTCATTTCAAATTTTGTGCTGATTTGGGGAAGGGGGGCATTTGGCATCATAGTTTCATATTACTTCACAATACATACAGGGTAATTTAGTTAATATATATTTCTTTCCTTTCTAAGCCCTAATGTGAAAGGTTCTAACGTCAAGCAGCATGAAGGCCAGAACAATCTAAAAGTCAACATAGTTCCCACAGTATGAGTTCAACCACAACAGACATCCTATCTGTATTTCATGGTGTACCTTAATAACAATCAATAATACATTAAAGTTAGCACTGAACAGTATAAAAAGAGCACACTGCAGAGTCCAATATTTGAGTTATGCCTCATATGTATCAACCTTGTGCACATGCAGAAACAGCATCTTCTGTTTTGCACCAGCAAGTGAATATCTGAGGTAAATATTTGCAGATAGATGGCTACTTAGCTACTTCTGTTTTTCAGGCTCAACAAATAGTTAACTGTCTACTGATATTTGTACCCGAAGTTTGCTATGTACAGCAAAAAATGTGAGGGAAAAAAAAGAGAAAACTGTTGGAAGATGTAGGCAATGTGACATGGGGGTAAGCTGGATGCTTGTCCCCCTTACTCCCTTAATGCTGGGGGGGAACAGGAAGAGAATTCTTCCACMCTGCAGTTCAGAGCTGGAGTTTTTCCCTCTCTGCTAACTAAGCAGGACATGGCCTAACCACCTAATTTAGGCACCTAACACAGAGGCAAAAAAAAGTGATGGATTAGAATCTGACAGAGACAGAAAAAAAAAAAAACCTGTAGGAACTAGCAGTCCATTCAACAAAATGAAAGTTAACTCTGTGTCTTCTAACAYATCAAACTAGGACTGATCTTGCCGAGGGCATAAAATAATTCATGCTAGTCAAGACCAGCCAAAGAACCATTAGGAAAGCCAGAGAGGTTTAAAGCTATCTAGACAGCATGATGGCAGATGAAATTCAGTATTGGCAAATGAATCCAAGAAAAGGTATGTTAGAAGGAATAGTAAAGTCATGTAGCCCAGCTGAGAATAGTGTTTTGTGTTCTGATATAGCAATATATCTCAAGAAGAATTTAGAAGTGGTAGAATGAGTTAGAGATCAGTGATGGGATTAACAGAAAGTGGAAAAACTTCCACAAAAAGCAACAATGAAAAGATTGAAATTGTTTGGTGTATGAATAATGTAAGTAAAAGAGAGATGTGATAAAAAGTTCATAAAATAATGGAATGGCCAGATAGCACAAGCAAGAACACATAATCTTTCTTGTTCTGTGTTGCCAGATGAATAAACAAATGAAACTTAATAAATTAAGTGAATGACACAGAAAGACAATATATTTTTAAAAGCTGAAAGGAGATATTTATATGCAGGTTATAATTAACCTGTGAAACTCCTTCCCATTGCATGTAATTGACCCAAGAGCTCAGTTTACAAACTGATTTGATGTTTGTGTGCGTRTAAGACCAGCTTCTTAAAAAGAGAATTACTTGAACTCATTAATTCATTGTTCTTTAAGCACAGAGGATAAGAAAAAAAAAGTCATTTATAAGCAACATTATTCCATATTTGTTTACTAAAGTTTTTTGGTTTTTGTTTTTTTTTCCTCTGCTCTGAGAAGCAATTGTTGTTAGCCAATCTGGAGCAAAGAGATTAGATAAGGTGGACTAATGGTATAATTTGCTGTGATAGAACAGTGATTACACACTTGGCCTATTAATGTGTTGTTGCTTCTAAAACAACATTGTCTTCTGTTATGGACACCTACTGCAAGAGATGTACTTGCCTAACTTTATTTCCAATGGAGTATTTCTCATTAAGACAGGTAGGAAAGATATCTCATGATTAGGTAGCTCAGAAGCAACTCCAAAGAAGAAAGAAATATTCTTTAGACCCAGAACAAATCTTGATAATTTCAGCCCTAAAAGAGTCTATTAGACACTTAAGAAAAGAAAGAAAATTATGAGTAACAGAAAATTATGATTAACTGAGAGAGGTAAATTAGAATAGAAGTGGAAATCCAGCCTTTACTACAGCAGACACTAACATATATAGACATTCATACAGTATTGTAGCAGGTGACAGTAGCACAGTTTGTGGTATTTATGGACATACATAGTTTTAAATTGTGTCTATGCTCTTGGAAGTGTACACTTTCATAAGCACATACACCTGCATTTTTGCTTCCCCCCACTGCACCCCATGTGCAAGAAACTCACTTTCCAACAGCTGTGACTTCCTCCCTAACACCCTAACTACCCTTGGATAATATCTGGCTCTTTAAAGTTCTCATGAGCATGAACAACTTCAGATTCTATCTCTRTCTCGTTCCTCTCAGTAACAGACATTCTAACAAATATACATACAGATAAATATAGACAGATAGAAAGACAGACAGATATTTCTTCACGTACATGAAGAAGTGAAGCAGTTTTCTTAGTTATATTTCTGTGAGGTCCATTAAGACTGCCAAATGTACTGGGGGTCAACCTCTCTCTCACCTCTGCCTGGTTAGAGACAYAACATTTTCCTTTTCCCCAAGGCCATGCTCTGTTTCCTACTCCAGATAGTATTGAACTTACCTTCTAAAGCTATTAGGTTAAACAACAACTGGAAGTAAAGGAGAGACATTTGTTTAGTTCCCGTTGTGAACACGAGGCACAGAGCCTTCATATCTGCAAGGTTCAAAAGCCGAGAGAACTGGTATACAAGCTTGAATTTGGTACAGTGAGATCTCCATGTTCTCCTTTTATTGATTACCATCTCAACTCTCTTCCATATCATGAAAAATATTAAATACATATAACTCTTCAAATCCAACATAGCTCTTGTCATTTGTGTRTCACAAAATGCTTTAGGTAAACTTTATCTTCCCTTTGATACTTATGGGGTAGCTAAGGTTAGCAGAGTTTGAGTTGTGCAGTGAAATACTCATGAAAGAAAAGAAATTCCTGAAAAGTCTTCTGGATCCAAGTCCTRAATGCAGAATGTTGGATCATAGCTGATCCTGCAAACTTTCATTTTTCAAGCAATGACAAAAACATTCAAAGAGACCCCAAAGTGTCTTTTAAACGAAAAAGGATTTGCTCTTTCTCAAAAAAAAAACAAAAACAAACAAACAAACAAAAAACCCTCAGTAGTCCTACAGACTTTTCTGAAGATTTCCATCCCTTAAGTTCTATAAGCCACATAAATTTAAGTATCACTTGTAAAGCCTGGAAGGCTGCAAGAAATGGCAGTGCATATTGGAATGGGGGAGACAGCAGATCCAGTTCATCATGGCCTATGAGACCATCTTAGAAAGCAGAAAACTGATAAAGAACATTCACAAATTAGGTACAACACCTATTTCTGAGATTCTTCTGCAACAGGATTAGTCCCAGAGGCCAATACAGTAGTGCTTTTGTGTCTGCCCAATGACTTTAGGTCACAAACTTCACAAAATCAGTCTTAAACTAATTTTTGTGGCCTATTTTTTGTAGTCATCTGAGAGCTAACTCCACAAGATTCAACTCTGATATATCCCAGCAGGGTCCTGGCTTCCTCCTAGGGCAAAGACTTTGAGTCACAGATGTTCCTGGACAAATAAGGACATAAGGTTTTCAGAAACCCTTGCAGTTCGGCCTTTTGTTTTTTCCATCAGCTTCAGTCTTCCTAACTTCCACTTATTCATTAGCTGTGTATATATCTGCAAATGCCAAAGGGTGTTTCCAAAACAGTAACATCTAGATACTGAAAGCTGCCTCATTTTAGCAGTAAAGCAAGCTTTTTTCCATGCTCTTATTATTAGCAGACCCAAAGAGCCAGAATACCAAGATCCTCCTTACACTTAGTTTCACTGTTCTAGCTCTAAAAATATCAAGCTTCTGGTCATTCACAAAGTGCTTATTTAATTAGAAAACCTTAGTATTACTGCCTCTATCTATTTCCCAAAGTGCAAGTCCTTGTCTAGGTTACACGCGTAATGAGAACACTTTAAACAAGTGTCCTTTCCTCTCTTTTGCCATTAGGAACAACAGTTTTGAATTTAGCATAGGGAATGCTTGATAACATTACTCATATCTGGTACAGTACTGAGGCAGTTACAACTTTTAAGGGCTTCCCATGGAAAACATCTTCCTTATAAATAAAGTAGCTTGGAGACATTCTACCCTGCCCAACACACTTCCCCCTTCCCCGGCCAAGGACTACTATAGACCCRGGCAGAAGTTCATGACAGCAATAGGAAAATTCCATTAATGTCAATGGATTTTAGAACAAGACAAGGTGAGTACAGAGTATTGTAATAGACAACGGGAAGTGCTTGCTAAGGTTATTGTCAGAATACCTCTCACCTTAAGCCTTTGTTTTAAACAGGGTCATCACAACAGGGTTGATCTTGAACTTTCTCTGATGAGGGTTAACCTTTTTTCTTTAAAAAGTTCAAGCACAAACTATCCCTGAGCACCTGTGCTACCTCTATGGGTAGATGTTCTTCCCTCCAGCAGCAGGGCAAGGAGGCAGAATATGCCCTTGTTCTCAGTTTACAAGGGAGAACTGAATAAAGACTCTTCTTTGGGCAGATTCCTGAATATTGTCCCCATACCCTAGGTCACCTGCACACAATCCAGCAATAATCCAGTAGTAATATACTTACATATTTTAGCCATGTGAATCATGTTAAATGCAAGATTTGATTGCACTCAAGCATAACGGTTTTAAATAAAAAAAAGAAAAGACATTTTTAATCAGGAAATTCACATGATTGAATATCCGCTCTTGGAATAAGATTACTATATCACCATTCATGGCTCCCATTAGTGCTATGTAGTTTCCTACCTATACATATAAGCAGGTAGTATTGCTCACGCTCTTCCCATATGACTGAAACAGATCTTTCTATTTGCTTTGGTCACTGCTACTGTGGTAGGATGCCCCAGGCATGGGAATCTGCTTACTTCATCATTTAAGGACTACCTTTGCTCATTTTTTTGTTCCCTTCGATGCCCCTGCCTTTAAAGGCTAACGACTATCTTAACATCTTCCCTCCCACAGGGAGAGTAGCGTGCACGGTTTCCCCTGAGGCCATGGCACACCATATTCGGTGTCTCTGCATGCTGCAGAACTGCAGGGCTGGCACCATGCAAGCCAAGAGGACCAAGCGGGTTGCTGCCAGGACATGCTCCTTCATGGCCATCCACAAAGGGGAGGTCCTGGGTTCTTAGTAAAGCCTCACTTTCTTTATATGTCAGTACAAGGATGTACCATTGTCATTCTGCACTCTCTGCCTGTTATGTACACCAGCCTAAAATATAGGCCATCAGGATTGAAAAAATATTACAAGCTATCATTTGTAATTCATGTTTGGTTAATGTAAAAACTTTATTGTTACTTAATGCAATTACTACCTGTTTCCTATACTGTATTGTATTTTGCCCACAAACATACACCAATATATACATGGAAGTTTATCCAATGAAGTGCATGTATCCTTCATTGTGCCCAATCTTTTACTAAAACCAGCAGGACTGGAACTGCTCAACATTTCACACCAGGTTCTTCATTCTCCTTCCTTACAAAATCTAACTGGAACATTGCTATACAATGGCACCCCAAAGGGAAAAAAAAAAAAGCAGAAAACTAATTTGTCTACCTAGCCAGACAGGCATATATAGAGCCAATACAGTCTAAAGCTCAGTTCTGCACATATGAGGTCTCCAAGGTCTTACTCCTACCAACCCCAACAGTATGCTGCCCCCTTAGCATTCCTAGTCCCAGCATTTTTTCTGGATGGACTGACAAACATATAGTCCAGGGGAAAGTTTTTCCCAAACCACATAGCAAAAGCAATAGTAAAGCTGAAGTACACATGCACATGTCATAACACAACTTTTCTGTCATGYCCCGTTTTTTTTTTTCAGTGTTCGTTCTTAAATATATTGAAGACAGAGGGGAAAAATCCCAAGAGTTTGGGAAACAGTAATTACAAATTTTAGAGAAGACACCTGTAGTGCATTGCATAATATCAGATAAAAACTGCTAAGAATAACAAGAAAATATATGTTGCAAGGCTGAGAGGGAGTGGCTGCTAAATCCATAGCTGCAATCTATTTATGCAAGATACACACATGCTCACACATTGACATAATACTCTTACCTATATTATACATCTTTACTTTAAATCTTGGTCAGAAATAATTACATATTTTTCTTAACGTCAGAATGAAAGAACTCCGGGGACAAAAAATAGCTGTTATACAGCCATTTTTTTGTGTTGATCATAGTGAATAAATGAGGTTGAACCTCTTTATGGTGCTCTTCCTCTCCTCCTTGCTCATTCTTCCTGCTCTGCAAGGGGAACAACTAGCTTGTGCCTCACTGGGCAGGCTAAGCATTGGAAGTAGTGTCCAAGTAGTCTGGTACAGCCTCCTTTCAAGGAGTAGCCTCATATATCCTCACCCAGGACAACACTCAGATTGGGATCCAGAACAGTGTTTTAATGGAAGAACATGGGGAGTCCCTAAACCATGGTTTGAGAGTATTATTCTGCTTAAGCAGTGTACTATAAACCAAATACAATACATGTTATTTTTAAGAAGGTATGCAGGAGCATCTGAAAGCCAGGCAACATCTGAATATCAGGTAAAATGTGTAGGAAGTATAATGTGAAAATTATTTCTCTGCTATATATATATATATATATATATATATATACACACACACACACACATATATACATATTTTTAATTTAGAACAAAAAGGATTGATTTAAAATTACTATTTAGCTAGCCCCTGACTTTTTCTTAAATAAATGTACTTGTCTATAGTGTATAACAATGTACAGTAGGCATATACATTAGTCAGCTACAGAATGTGCTCTTTTAACATTTGTCTTTATGCATGTAAGCACAAAATCTGAATTACAGTAACTAAAACTTGCAATGGAAATTAAATTTCATAAAACATTTCAAACCTTAAATGAACATAAATTTGAAAGTACTATAAAAATTTGAAATATCCTTTATAGTGAGGTTTCTGTTTAGCAACAGATTAGAATAACTTTTGTTTATCACTGAAAACAGCTTTCTTCATCTAAACAAACAACAAGAATAAGATTAAGCAAAACATGTTTTGGCTCCTCAGATGTGCAGACATATTCCAATTTCCTTTGCACAATGATTTTTATGCAAATCAACGCTGCACAATCTCCTGACCTCTTTTACCATCATATTGGGACAATGACAGTTCCATAATTGGACTGGCACATATCTGGGATATTTGATTTTAAATTACAAAGTTGGTTCAGGACGACTGAAATGAAAAGAATGTGACTTTGTGTTAATTCCAGACCAATCAAGTATCAACATTTCATGCCAAACAGAATAAAGCAAACAAAGTGATTGGGGTTGTTAGTCCGTTCGCCCCTGCATGTGTATACTTCACACCCCCACCTCAGTTGTTAATTCCTAACAACGATGCTTTCATCCAGAACAAGGATAATGAGAAAAAACCAAGCAGTGTTCCTTTGGGAACTGTTACACTAAAAGTTACCTAAGGACTAAATCCCACTTGTGCCTCCTGAACGTGATAAAGATGAGCAAAGCATTCAATATCCCTGGCTGATTTAAAATCCAAATATGCAACCAGCATTATGGAATCCAGACAGACTATTCTGCTTCGCTGATGACAGATGCAGAGGAAAGCTACTCTAATTAAGCTTTTGACTTTGAACCAGAAGAGAAGTGGACACCTTGTTTTAAAAAAAGCAGTGTATAAGCCCAACTGAAGAGCAGGTGCTGCACGGTATTTGCATTTCCTGCAGAGGATGCTAGCTAGCAAGACCAACCAGCTGACCGTGAAAATTCTTGGCCTTAAGTGATCCAAGGACAGACTATAAATCCATCCTATAAAATATAGTAAAAGCCCCGCTTGTTCTTCTGTCCTTTCAATATGTGATGTTATACATTTGYGATTATCTCATTTTATTGGGCTCTTTAGAAAGCTGTTTATGATCATTTGTGGACAAAACAAAGGCTCATTGTAAACTCTTTTTTAAATAAGTTGGAAGGTCAATATGAAACAAAGGGCACCACTTTTATGACTGCTACACGCAAGCTATGCTGGTGTGTGTAATATTACAATGCATTTCAGCAGGGGGATAGAGTCCCAGCTAATTACAAAGCTAACATATAATAGTATTGCATTAGCAGCCCAAGAAATTCCTATTGAATTGCATACATCTGACAAATAGAAAGACGTGCTTGTGTTGAAACTTAATTATCCTGGCAAAAATTGTGAGGGCCAGATTCTCAGAAGACGTAAACACAAAGCTCTGCTTTACAATCCTGAGGATCTAATGCTTTGTTTATTCAGATAACTTCCATCATAGAAAACTTATCATCTGGATTGACTAATTTGCCCTATTATTTATGGTATCTGCAGTTAGGTAACACAATTACGACTCAGTTTGTGAGTAGAAAAAGGAATACTGCCGATCTACAAATCACAAGGTCTAAAAGAGACAATCAGTTTGCTCTGCCACGTTTAAAATGTTAATGTTGCGTTCCACCCTAGGCAAAGAAGACAAGCCTTTTTCAAGGACAGTTCTGGCTGAAATTCTTTTTTATGGTTTCAAAGTAAAACATTATGGCAAAAAATGAATACAGCTTTGTTTGTTTCTTCAGTCATCGTTAGCAATAGACATAAAGGTATTCTGTTTTGGAGCCCATATGGAAAGATCATCAACACTTTCTGCCTCTGGGTCCTTTGCCAAAATACCATATCCCACATGCCTTTTACCTTAAAACATAAAAGAAAAGGTGTTGTTCTGGTCAAATAAAAAAATAATTTTTACTAGCATACGTCTAATGTTAAAGCTGCCTAAATCCTGCCAAAGACATTAAAACACCATCTGTAAAACAGATTTTCATTAAATTGATCAGTTTAAAGTTAAGCAGCTGGGCAGATGATGCTTTTGAGCTAACCTTTAACCTTTAACCTTCTTAAACTGGAATTAGGTCACTCTCCTTTTGGGTAATATCTTTGCAGTTTGAGAACTTGAGAGCTAAAGTGATCTATCCAAATTGAACTGACAATCATAGCATTAATAGTGTTATGGATCAATATTTTGTCAATAAAGGGAAAACCAACATAGTTTTCACACAGCCAAGTGTTTGTCTGCTAACTGCTGCTTGTCAAGTTCCCTGAGCTCCCAAATAGCTGAATATATAATATTAATTGAAGTAAATATCCCATATAAAATTAATGACCATTAAAGCTCTTACCAGCTAATTATATGCATTTTTTTTTTTGGTAGCCTAACTTTAAATATTTTATTTGTGAATGGAACTTGATCCTGTTATTCAGTTACTCAGCTAACTAATACTTCTTTTCAGCTACAATAATTTAGTTGCAAAAAGGCAACCTTGTTAAGTTCAGCTACTTTTACTATTTATTTGTTTATTTGGAAACTATTTTATGAGCACAGAATATGGTACATGCAGCTCCCTGAATCAAAAGCTATTTAACTAAGCTACAAAATGGCTTCCTTAAGAGCAATTACAGTTACATGTATTTTATATCCACAAAGTTCACTGTCCTACCATGGCTTCCCAAATTTGCAGAAGTTTAATGCTTCCTCCTGCAGAATGGAAATACGCTCTGTTGCTATAAAGTCTTTTCCCTGTTTACCTGTGGAGTTACCGAATGCTTCTTGATGGATACTGCAAAGGATTCGCAACTCTTTTGTGGTTTAATTTTCTCATTTTTTCAAGCTCTGGAATTCCAACTGTATGTCTTTTGGAAGTTCATTTAGCCCGAGCCGAGTTCATGCAGGGTAAGGCTGGCTTTGTTCTGGTCGCTAGCAGTCGCATTACTAACACCATTTGAATACTGCACTACTGTAAGGAGTGCTCGGGCCATTTCTTTTTTAAATAACTGAGAAAACAGCTAAAGGTTTTACTTTGCCACATTTAGAGTCTAATTTTAAAAGTGACATTTTGATATTGCCTAAAATTATACAGCTTCAGAGAAGCTCTGATGTTCGTGGTAGCTTTAAAAGCTACGGTTATGAAAAGACATCCTTTTATTCCATCAATAGTTAAGCACAGGAAGAAAAATCAAGCTGTTATGGCAACATTTATAAAAAGAAAATTCACAAAACAATAACATTTAAATAAATATAAATGACTCAAGAGAAAACTTTGAGGTGCTTGACAAAGTAAAGGAACAAAGTCACAGATTCCGTTTCTGTGCTTTCATATGGTTTTAGTATTAAAGTTTTTATTACCAAACCATATTCACAGCACCTTAATTTTAAAAGAGTTCGAGGAGCTGCCTGAATATAAACACAATTCATGAATATTCTGTATCACTCCCAAGGCATATATCTATTAGTCATACAAATTAATGTTTTTGTTTTGTTTTTTTTTTCATTAGGTGCTCTAAAAGTTTATCTGTCTGATGTATCAAGAGAAACAAAGTTTATAACTCTACTGGTGTCAACTGCTTCACCAGACCTGACAAAACTATCAAGTCTGCCAGCAGATAACTTTATATAGAATTTCAAAATCTCATTTATTTCCACCTTAAGGCCTGAATGCACACCCACAATTAAAACTAAAGTTGTCTGGGTGACATACAGAGGCATTACATTCTGTTATAAAACACGCACATCTAGAACATTTAGATTTTTTGGGATATGTTGCAATACTGACAACCCTAAATCTTAAAAATAATAATATTAATATGTCAATTAATATTTTAAATAAATCATCTCTCCCCTTCAAAATGCATGAGATTTGCCTTAAAAAAAATAGATTATATAAAAATAGTGTGTGTATGTATGTATGATCACCTTTCTGAGGTGCTTTAAAGCCTAGTAGAGTTTAAATTTTCAGGCTTCTCTTTGGAGTCATGAGGGACATAAACTTTAGAAAAGTATGAAAGCTGAGATTCTCACTAATGGTCCTAGAGACAGGGCTTAAAAGAGACAAGCATCAGGAGACTTGCAGCCCTGTGGCAAGAACCAGCAGCACACTTTTGTTTGTCCTTCTAGAGGACCTGAAGGTGGTATCTAGGAGTTCACGCATTCCATCTCCACTGAGATGTTGTTCACCCGATGTGATTCAGAGAATGGACTTAAAAGGTTAGTGATGGTCATTCGCCATGTATGATAACTGCACCACACAGCTCCCACTGAATTGCTCAGTCTAACAAACCAGAATCTGGAAAAGAAGCTGTTTCAGTGGCAGGATGTTTTAAGGGATAAGTGCTAGGAGTTGAGACTCACTCCCTTAATTCTCTGAATCAAATGTTTTATAGGATGCTGCAAAAMCAAGCGTATTTGACTGAGATTTCTCCAGAGTTGGAGTTGAGTGACTGAAGAGAGACAGTGCTGTTTGATGTAGATGGTTTGTACTTYGCAAATCTGTAGCTATCCCTATGACTTTATTAATAAAAAGCAATTGGAGTCTTGTTTTCAATAGTCTCTGAAGTTTTGGCAGTGAAGCCATCTGCAAAAAGCCTTCTGCCTCCTCAGCTCCCTTTCTATCATCCTTATCTGTGACATGGTTTGTAACAATATCTGTCTGAAGGGTAGCTTTATAAAACAGATCACTGAAATAATCCAGGTTAACACTGCAAAGAAGAGATGGGGACTAACTATTTTTAACCCAGATCATTTCAAAAATCTGACTTACACTGTGGCTCCACAATCAGCACAACTGGAGGGAGCAAGGAACTGCTTCACGAATGACGTGGAGCAGGAACTTCTGAAGGCAATTTTGCTGCTGAGGCAGGCAAACTGTGTCACTATGCTCTCAGCTCTTTTGGCACTTTTCAAAACAGGACTTTGGATCTTTAAAAAACAAACAAACAAACAAATAAAAATCCACATCCCTAGAGTTAAGGAAAAATGCAATTTAAATAAAAAACATGATTAAATTAGAAGAGCAGACGGCACTATGGGAGAACATAATAGAACTAATGTTGTTATTGCCATTTTTGTCCATAGCAGTCCTGCCAAGGTTACAACTATCAGATTATAAAATTAAAATCCAAGTTACTGCTTGCGCACTCTGTGTTAAATCAGAACAACCATTTGAACTTGATCGAACACCAGCACAATGTTATTTCTTGCTTAAACAAGAGATCTGCTGAGGCTTTTCTGTAGTTGTTCCATGAGTTTACATTTTCAACGTGATTAGAAAACCAGCATAGCTGCTGCAATCAGCAGATGACTCCTGATAGTTTAGTTATCACAGATTTCTAGTATAAATCAATAGATAACACTTGCAAAATGGATTTTCTAATCATATTTAGAGCTCGTTACAGTGACTAATGGTTTGCAATATTTCCTGAATTTTTATATCCCCTAAACAAAAGAAGTTTTTAATAAGTTACAAAGTTATTCATCTTCGAAATGAATGTGTTGTATTTTGTACATGAACCAAGACAATCAAGCCAATCCAGTAAACACACTGCAGAAAATGTTACCCCATAATTAGGGTTTGGAAAAAGTCATGACAAGTTGTGTAATAAATGGTATTCATCACTCCCACATATTCATTATATCCGCATAGTTTTTTCCAGTAAAGATAAAAATATAGTTGCCATTCTACTAACATATTTATCTACACCACACCCTTTCATGTTTGTGAAAAATCATTACTAGCTTGGAAAAGAAGAGCAGACAAAAGGATGACAGTGCTTACTTTTGAATACCCTTGGTAATAATGTGGCATATTGCATGTGTTTACTGTAAATACTGATGTAAAATAACTTGTCTGTGATAGATTATAGTTGCAAACAGATACATATGCCAGAAAATCATCTCCTTATGCACAGTATGGAAAATTCATCATTTTCCATAATCTTCTCCTTCAAGCCTCCAATCAAAATGTAATGGACAATGTTTGAAAAGATTATAAGAGATATAAAATATCTCTAGTCATTTATTATGAGAGATTTTTTTTAAAATGTACATTCCTTGTGTTCACAGAAAGTGAAACCTAAATGGGCCCTAAGGTAAATCTACATGTTTCACCAGGATCCGTCCTTCTTGACCACCCCACATAGTTTTGACTGATTATAAACATGTTCAATAAACAGTTATTTTGCTGATTAGTCAAAGTCTTGTTCGATTAGCACTGAAACAGTTAATTTCCTAGTCTATTTGGTGCCGACTTAAATTGCTGTCACTGACTTACCTTGTACAGTTTCAGGGCTGCTTCGTGCCTGTGATTGGTAGTATGTAAGCGCAATTTATCCACACTGTTGGTGTAGTAGTCACAGGCATTGCATTTTAGGTGAACTGGGTTGCCAATGGCAATACACTTCAGCCTCCACTCATTAGTTTTGCCCCCTTCTTTAATGTGCGCCACCAGTTGATATTTCTGCATGTGTTTGTCAGTCTTGCAGTGGAGCTGGAAGTTCGCTTTGAGCTGAGTGTTGTAGTTACAGAGCTTGCACTGGTAGATGTCTCCAATTACAGCCCTCCACTCCTCTTCAGGGAGCGAGCGTTCACTGCTCACATGCACACTTAGGGCCTCCAGGCTGTCAGAGGTGAATTTGTTGCAAACAGCACACTGGAATAGCTTCAGCGCTGGGTCACTGATATAAGGTGACAGCTCTCCTGCAGTAAGGAGGGACAGGTCATCACCCATTAGCTGACCACTGGCAAGCCGGATTTCAGGCGGCAGCTCATTATTTACTACAGGAAAAAAAAAAATTAAAAGGGAAAGTAGAGACCAGCAAGCATAGTACACACAAAGGAATCCGTAAAATAAAG
>NW_020450849.1:2790069-2792569 GCF_003343035.1 Apteryx rowi
GGCGAAAGCAGTAACCAATTTATCAGATAAGTTTTCAATTAAGTATAAAAGTTTGATTACAGCCTGAAAACTATTGTTTTAGATATCTGAAGCGTGAATGTTTTCTCTGTCTTTTCATTTACAAGAAAAAGAAATCTAATTTTACAATTTTTGCATTGCAAGGCAATATATATTTATATAGATAAAAGTCAGGTGCTATATCCCTACATGCAATCACTCAGTGTGATTTGGGGATTAAAAAAAAATAAAAATCCTTGCCTAGGAAAGACTTCAGTGAAGGTCACTGAGATATTAAGTATGAAGGATAGCTGCTTAATTTTTTTTAAGTGTAATCAAATCTAATCTTGTCAGCTAAATCAGGGAGAGGAAGTGATCAGTTTAAGATACATCAGAAGATTTGCATAGAATGAAAATGAATCAAAATTAGTTTTGGTATCTGAGATTGCTAAAATGACAGCCTAATTGCTCCTGAATCAAACGTCACAAAGCTTGGTGTGTAATTTTAATCATTGATGAGATCCAGGTTAATTATGCTCACAGCACACATGCAATTTAAAAACCTTTTCAAATAATCTGATCACAAAAAGCATGAAAACCTAATAATTCTCTAATTAGTCCAGAGACAAGCATGTTTACCTTCCCATTTGGCAAATCTGCACAAACGACGTGTATCCCAAAGAAAGCCAACATCACTCATGTATTCTCCTCTTAAGGCCTTAGCTACAGATAAAAAGTTGCACCAGGATACCTACACCAGAACACAAACCCCAGCCTCTTCCATCTGTTGAGGACTGGTATAAATGGGTTTATACTGGTATCTCTAAGCCCTGTCAGAAAAAGATAAACAATGCTAGTATAAAGCATTTTTACATGTATCGACTCAGCAACTGCTCTGGTGCGACTGTTTCCGTCCCACACAAACACATGTGCAAGCGTGAAGACACACACTCTGCTGGCACCAATACACACAGGAAAAGTTTTTTGCACCAGTGCTGAGGAAAACTAGCACTAGCAGTTCTGTTTTGTTTTTCAGCAGTGGTGCAGAGATGCAGGTAAAGTACCTCTATCCCATCCATGACCATTCAATGATCACTGAGGATGCTACCTCCTCAGCGGGCAAAACTAACTGATAAAGAATGAGTTAATGCATCAAACGGAGCCAGAAGGAACTGCCTCAAACTATTGCAGCCCGAGCTGCAGCTTCCCACTTCACCTACGCTGCTCGAAGCAAGTTCTACCCATGCTGCAGGATACCATGGCATCATAGGGTCTGGCACACACACAAAAGCAGTTGCCAAAATCATCACAGGCATGCACACTATACACGGCCAGGGTGGCATTGACAAGCATTAAATAATTTTAGGCAGATTAAAAATGGGTTCTGCAGCGTATCGTCTCACCCTTCCCCTTTCTACAGCCCTGCACTGAATAGTCCTGCTGTTGCAATTTCCAAACTTAAAAGACTTAGCAGAAGTTGACTGGATTTTTAAATCTACCATCATGTAACTAAAGTAAAAAACAAAAACAGCACACTAATAAGTGTCATAACATGTTTTCTGTTACTTAATCAATATTTTTAAATAAACTGCACATTTATAGTTATCAGTCTCCTTACATAACTTTAGTATTAATCAGTCCTAAATAATGACATCAGCTCTCTGATCACAATTGTATAAAGAGTATATTTCATCCAATTAAAACAAATACTAATTCTTTGAACTGATGAGCCACACAGAGAGAAATCATAATGTATATGTCCATACTTGGACCGTTTACAGTCTTTGTGGCCATGTCTGTTATCAGGTTAGGTAGATGAAATCATTATACCTTGATGAGGAATTAAAGATTACTAGGATGACTTACTGATTGCATGTAACATATGATGGAACATGCATCCATTAGAGGTTACAGCATCTTCAATATTGAAAAACACAAATTTTTGTACCCCCAGGGACCTCCTATGAGAGTTATAATGAAGTTGTACAAAGTCACAGTTAAAAAAAATCACAAGGACTGCATCAGAACCAACACTTTTCCACAAAGTCTCTATAACAAATTACATTTCTCTTTACAAAAGCATTTGCAGGGTAAACCGTACAGTATACTTCCCTCTCGTATGCAAAAACAGAAAAACAAMGCTTGTATATATTAAGCACATATCTGTATATTCTTAAGACATCAAGAAAAAACAAAGCTCTGCCAGTGCTGAGTTCACAGAAATACGTACCTGTCGCTCTGCTTAGTATTTAAAGTTCTCTCAGTAATTCTCATGGCCACTAACTTTGATCATCTCAATCCTTTTCTCAGAACTAATGGCCAATATTGAGAAAACCTTAAATTGCTAACCTCTGCTTTCCTCCTGGAGAAACTGTGCTCTAAACTCCGCTCAGCTAAATTACAAAAACCCACCTACAGCCAGATTTGCTAATGAAAAGGGGGTGCTTGCTGAACAATAGGAGAATTCCTCTGCGTTTAGAATGCAGAGTTCCCATTAGAACAA
>NW_020450849.1:2795069-2810674 GCF_003343035.1 Apteryx rowi
TGTTGCTAGAAAACTCTTGTTTGCCAATACTAGGAGGTGGCAGCAACTTTTCCCCTCTCTTTCTTTTTGGAGAAAGGTGCATCTGAAAGATAGTGACCCAGTGAGCATTAAAGCATTAATCACTTCTCTTTGTCTCATCTATGCAAAGTAGGATTAGAGTTAAAATGATGACTGCTTAATCCCTTTGATTTTCTTTTACTAAATAAATATTAATCTACAAATCAATCAGATCCTGTCTTACAATACACACAATATACACTATGAAAGGTTATGTAAATTACACTCCATTTTGCAAGCATGTCATTAATGAAAAGAGCCCCCATGCTTTCCCTTTTCACCCCCAAAATCCCTATTAAATTTGGAAGTTCAAGTTAATAATCCTGATAAATATAAAACTTATCTATTGAATCCATTAGCTTTATTTTTGCTTTAAAGAAATTCACTACATCAATCATTTTAGGAATTAATAAATCATATTTACTGTGTTTATTCATATGTCAATACTCCCAATCTGTAAAGCTTTCACAATTTAATCTCTGTAACTCTGACCAAAGTTAGTTTACATTAGATGTTGTTTTAAACTTGCATAGAACTAAATTAAATAGAACTGGCTAGAAAATTAATCCTAATTGGCTTCACTAAAAATCACATTGCTTATATCTGCCACCTGTTCTCAAACACTATGAAAGGGATCGTTTGCATTCACAGCTTTTTAAAAATTATTACAGAAACGTAGTTTTTGTTTCATTCAGCTCAGGTCTAATTTAACAAAAATGTAACGTTAAGATAATTAAATATATTAAAATAATTCTTTAATGCTGTAAAATACAGTAGTGTAATCTTYAAAGTGTGAATTGTCATAAACTTTGTGATTTTATTATAGTCTGTATGTATACTCTCTCAGAAGGTAAGACAGAACTGCAAAACTAACAAATAATAACTAGAGAGTCAAAGTGGTTCCATGATATTCACCTAACCTCTTTGCCATCTCGAAACCAACTCTGAAATAAATGTTACAGTCTTTTTTTTTTTTTTTTTTTTGGTCTAATATTAATTTCCTTGCATGCTAACAATGCTGTAATTATCTTTTCCAAAGTTATCACAAGTCAGGTACTCAAGCAAACATTCCAGTTCTCAGAGATACACTACAAATCCAGATGACTTCAGAAAGAGCCTTGATGAAACCKAAAAATAAAAAATTGTGTCTTTGAGCACATCTACAAGGAATGTGTAAGACTYTTCTAATTTTGCATCTACAAAAGAAAGCTGTGGGTATTGTAAGTCATGCTAAACATTAAAATACTACCTTGTATTAAAATCAGCACGGTCAGTGAAAATACAGGATGTTTTTTAAACAGTTTAGTTATTAATAAAGCATTTGCTTTTTCTAGAATATTATCATGGCAAATTTGTTTTGTAGTGCCAAGATCAGCTGGGCATTTTGTTTTTATTATGCATAGTCTTTTGTCATTTTTTGCACTGCAAGTTAATTTGACTGCTATGCATAAGTGAAGTGAGCAATTCAGTAATTAACTTTTGTGTTTTAAAATGTATGAACTTTAATTAGATTTCATTATAAACAAACAAATGTCAACCATAATTATAAGCTCCTTGGTTTAACCACATATTATCCCTTTTCAAACAAACTTGATGTCAGACAAATTAAAATCAAGCAGCCAGCAATTTTGAGTTGAATTTTACATGATCTGCCAGTAACCTGATTACTTTAACTTCAATATCATTACAGGAAAAGTATTTCAGGAAAAATAATTACAAGAATTCCAACAGGAGACAAGCTTAATTGTATTGATTCAAAAGATGCATGTATATAGGAACCATGTTGAAGGAATAATGTTATCTTAAATCTACAGTTACTATTAAAATGATATTGTCTGGCATGAAAAAGGCAATCTGAGATTGGTGTCTGAAAAGCAGAGACACAAAACTAACTGAAATAATTATCTTTACCCCATTATACTTTAAGCAACAAAATATCAATGTGGAACAACTTCAAGGCATGAAGGTTTGCAGGTTTATTTACTGACTGGTGTATCTATTAGTACCAGGAACAAGTGGAGCTGTCAGGACATAATGAAGGTAAATGATTAGTTAGCACAGAGACTGAGCTCTTCTTCAATGCAATAAGAGTTAATTAAAGTTTACCACCAAACATCAACCAAAGCAGGATGTTGATCAGGTTTCAGCATTAAGTGCAAACAGACAATGGTTGGCAGCAATTAGTGCAGCTATCAAATGACATGCAATGATAATTATACATTTAAAACAGCTAAAGGGCTTGTGGAAGGGAGGGAAGAATCTCATCAGCTTCTTTGACTACATACAGTCGAAGTGCAGGAAACAGGTATCAGATATTTCACTTCAATACTGTAAATCAATGGAATTAAAAAAAAATAAAAAAAGGTTGTACAAGCACATTATCTGAAAGAGGACAATTCACTGTACATGAAATGGAAGAAAACTTCAGATGACTCCTAACAAAGATAAGTACTAGTTAGATTAAGTAAATTACTTTGCTGCTGCCACTCACACTGACACGCATAAACAGCAAAGTGTTTGGGGTTTAAAGGCTAGTGGCTGCAGCTTTATTACAAATGTCTACGCCAGACTCAAGGTTACCTGCTATCTTTAGTCCCTGTGGCCATGTTCACAGCATGAGAAGGCCCAGAAGGACCACGGGCTTCCTGAAGCCTGTGACCACAAAAGGGAGGCTCCTATGCTAGCTGCAAGCCAGCTGCGAGGGAGCCCGGGCTTACCAGAGGTGATTACCTGGTATCTGAGGCACAGCCTAAGGCGCTTCCACATGGCCGCTCCTCTCCACCCCCTCTGATCAGCATATGCCTGAAGTTCTGCCTGCTCCCAAACTTATGCCCAACTTTTGGAAAAGAAAAAAGGAACGGAGAGCCGGAGCAGCCACTTTCCACAATGGACAAATACTGTGCAATGCACGGTACCTACATGGGCGCACTAATAACCTGGAATGCACCAAGGACCCCTTGGTCCTTTCCCTGCTGCACCTCCGATCGGGCACGAAGGCCTTGCGCTCAGCCATGGTAGTGGTGGCAGCTACCAATCAGTGATACAATGGAGCTGGCACCAAACTTAATTTTGATCTCCAACTTCCATTAAAAATGCAAAGGAAAGATGTTAAACTTGTGGCAGCGTCTTTATAACAACGTGAGGTTAAGGAAAAATTCCTTTCAGTCCAAAGCTGGCACACTGCTACACCACCTCGGCATGAAGCTTGGATCCTGTGAAGTCAAAACAGCCCCAATTCTGCAGTCTAAAACACATGGGAAGGACAGTAAAACAGGTAACTCTCCCTCCAGTGGCCAGTAGCCATTATTAACTGATATAGCCAGCTGGACAAGCATCTACACATGTCCAATATTCAGACAATTCCTCGGTAAACTCCCCACATCCTGGAGATGGAATAACTCACCCTCTCTCCTGTTGTGCTGAAATAGTGCAGGTAATGCGATTCCCTGGTTAACACCTACGCACTTTGATATCAGCTGAATAGGTCTGACAAGTATGATCCCCACCTCAAATAAATCAAAATTTCTCCACAATTTTTTATAGATGTCATAGCACAAAAWCGCCCTGCTCTTCCCTGATATTTAACAGGAAGGAAAGAGAAGAGGCTTACCAAAAGACAAGAACTAGCAGATTTCCAAGAAAGCTAAGCTATGACAAATTAAAAACTGATGATGAGAGGGGAAAAGGGGTTAGGTAGTAGAACTCATTGCTGCAGGAAACCATTGAGATGAATTTACTGAGGTTAAAAAAAAGAGAATGGAAATTGACTGCCAAAAGTATCCAGAGTTATTGTAATGAATGCGAACAAAAAAAATTTGTAAGGAATATTAAACTTTGCTCTTCAGAGGTCTAAAAAATTTGCATTTGGAATCACAGCAAGGCAGGCACATACAATAGCTTATCCCTCATCTGCCTACTGTGATATTCTTCAGAAGCATCTTGTACAGACCAGTTAAACAGAGAAGAGGGTAGCTAGATCAGAGTCCCAATTTGGAAATCAATATGTTCCTATGGTATGAATTACACCTTCTGAGTAAAGAAATGCCTACAGCAGGGAGACTGACCTTAGCTTTTATTTGAACTAACCCATGCAAAAATACCAGCAGCACTGGTTGGTATTTAAATAAGTTGTATTCCAGTGTATTCCATGTCAAATTCAGAAAACATTCTTTTAAGATTTTGAAGATCATATTTATTTTAAATGCACTATTTTTTTTCTATAACCAAACCCACATACATGTGCAAAACACATTAGGATGGATTTTGTTAAAATGTTGGCTACCAATTTTGATTTGTGCTGGAATGTGTATAAATTCACATTGCTAAAATTATTTTAACAAAATGTCCTACTGTTTTGCATAGTTACTGGGCTGCAGCCTAGAGCAGTTCTACAGATTTTTTTTTTCCCGCTAACAAACCTCATTTTCCCAACTAATTCTGTTATGCTAGGGATTTGTGCGCAGAGTTGGCTAATCCCAGTATTTCCCTAGAGCTGCATCTAAGCTATGGCCCACTCCCAGCACAAAAGTGTCTCCAGAAGCCCTTTCGCCCCCTTCAGCACTGATACACTCATTGGTCCTGACATTTTCACTTCAGCCATGACAAATGAGCTGATGGCTGTGATCAGATTGCACACGAGGACTGCTTTATCAAAGACGTATCATTAACTCTCATCACTGTCTTCCATTATGACTCTTTCGGTCAAATCTGTTGTGAAAATGCAAGTCAGTTTAAAAACATATCCTAGGCATAGCAGCAAACAAACTTCATTAAAAAGCAGAAAAGAAAACCAGACTCAGACAGGATCAGAAAGAGACTAGCGTTAACTAAATGTTTCTCTGGGGATTTAAGTAACTGTACTCAACCTCTGCCCCAGTGCAAACATGGCAGTTGACCATCTTCTAAAGGTCCCTTCCCCCATCGTGGATTGCTAGCACTACTTTGCCTTTTTTAGAGAAACAAAAATAAAGCAACAGCAATCAAATACGCCTAAAAACGGAGTCAACCTTTTTCTTTCCTTTTTTTTTTTTTTGGTCTCAAAACTATTTTGCATTTTTGTGCGTCTATATTTATCAAAATATGGTTTTTTTTAAACAAATCCCTTAAAGAATATAAAATATTCACTTGAATCTCAGCCACACAATCATACTGTTTTCTGACTCACATTAAAAACACTAGCATAAAACGCTGCCTGAAACAGGAATCTCTCAGTTCACTATGTAYACTGCAACCTTTCTGTCAAGTTCGAACCTAAGTTCCTGCTACACAGTTCTCGTTACATCTAGAGGGTTTACAAAGTATATATTTGTTGTAACCTCTTCTAGTAATTCATCTGAGAATACACATCTAGACGGAGTCAACTGTAACACAACAGATCTTGGGAATGGAGGTCATGCTTTGAGATAAAGTGCTATTCACTTTTGGACCATGCAAGAAGCTCTTTATTCCTGTTCTTATTGGCATCAGTTCCCCCTTACCAGAGCAAGAACAAAGCCAAGTGCTCGTGTGAGGTTTATGAATAAATCAGAGGTGAGCCACTTTAAGTGCTGCCCATGATTTCCTTGTTGACAGTGAGCACTTAAACAGGCTTCTATGACCAGCAACTCCTGGCAAACCTTAATGGCTCCTAATCTGTACCCTGCTTCTTTTCAGGAAAGAAATGACCCACCCCAATTTTTCTCAAGTCTTCACCTTTTGGGCAACTACTGTCCCACTTTTTAGAAATTCACATTGAGGGGCTGTCCCATTTCAGTGCCAAGTTTACACGTAACACATGACATAAAAATCACCATTTTCTTCCTAGAAAACAAATGACAGCTAATAAAATATTATTACGCTGTGCAGCCTAAGTAATTCCCAGACAAACCATTACACAATTCAGTGTTTGTTTAAATTGCATAGATTTTTAAATGAACCTAAAATATTTCTAATATATTTGCTTCCAATTGTTACAATCATGTAAAAAATATGTTGAGAGCAAATTCAAGCCATTTATACAGCTATAACTGAAACCAGGGATGTCTGTACTTCCCTGCTATTATATGTATTAAAAAAAAAAGGGGGGGCTTAAGAATTTGTTTTTGAATAATGATAACCCTGCAAAACAGACTGATAGATATGAGTAAATTCAGAGCTGGGCCAAGGAACTCTGGTCCAAAAACATTATCATTCGCATCCAATTGTGGCAAGAAGCTAGGTGTTTCAGTACGTACATCTCTGATACACAAAACCACTCACAGACCTATGCTGTTCAGCCTTAAAGCAGAAGCCTGTCTGGAGAATAAATTTCAAAATGCAATGAAATCTTTCGCTTTTAAGATTTTTTTTCCCCTCTTCTGGTTGTGTCACAATCTCCAGATGGTCGAATTTACTCTGTAGTAGCTGAGTTATTGTTACACTCCCTGTTTCTGCTATATTTAAATACTAACATTTTTGACTCCATTGTGTCTTGTTGCCTTTCCACCCACTCGGGAGAAGTTGTGACCACACGGCTCTGCCTTGTGCTTTCAGAAACTGCTCCCAGCAGGGCCAGGGCCGGGGCTGGGGCCAGCGGTCCGCACGCGCGCTGCCCGCCAGCGCTGACCTGCTGCTTGAATTGTGCCTGGTGACTCAGTAGATGGCACTCTTCTTCGCGGGGGCCTGATCCAAAGCCAGGGAAATCGATGAGACGGCACCGGACTTCGGACGAGGCCCTAGGTCAAAACTGGAAACTGCAGCGGCACTGGGGAAGCCATCCATCAAGCAAGAGATAAATCCAAGGGCCTGACCACTTGTGACTGTTAAAACTCCAGTGACGCTTTTCACCGKAGCTGAAATGCTGGTCCTAGCGCACTGGCTGAGCACCCATCGGGAAATCGTATTTTGTTTCCTGACAGCAATCAGTTGCTCCTGCTGGATAAAGTCCTTAACCATATAGCTGTCCTGCTGCAGAGTCGCTCGTGGCTGTTTGTGTCTGGGGTGACACTTCCCACCCCAGAAATGGCTGCATTTCAATGACAGGCAACGGGATTTTTTTGTGAGTAGTTCACGAAACTCAAAGGAATTCAGKGGTTGGGGGGTGACATTCACCAGGTAGCTAAATATTACATTGTCTTTAATTTAAACCTTCAGTGCTGTAAACTAAATCAATGTCCGTATTTCAATATAAAAAAAAAAAAAATACAGAAGGACCACAGCAAAACCCGCAGGAATAAATTCCCTGTTTAAGGAGCTACTTTTCACTCAGAGCTTTATTTTCTGGGGTGGGGAGGGCACATGAAGTGCTAGGTATTAAATAAGGAAAAACTCTTATGAGAAGGTGGACAGCCATGGCTTCTCACACCTGAAAACCTTCTGTTTTTGAAACCGTCACGTAACACTTGGAAAATCTGAGGATTTTTTCTCTCCTCTTAGGAAAGTTTTGGCCCTCAGAATATCAAAACCAGAAGGATCCTCCCCAACAAGTGAAGGGAAAGAAGGAAGTTATGGTTTTTGTTTTCTTCAAAGAGAGAATATGCTGATCTGTTACACTACCATCTTCTGGAACAAGTGTGGAAATAACTGGGATTACTCCAGATTTCCATCAGCATCCCAAACACTGGAGTGCTATTGGTGACAGGTGCCTTGTCACCTCAGATTAGATGAATTTCTCTCCAAGGGATCCTTGGTGTCAAAACAGGGAGGAGCGAGCCTTCGGCAGCTTTTGCTCCTGGGCCCTCCACTCTGCTGCTACCTGCGGAGGGGGCAGAATCGCCCCCATCAGCTGCTCTGTCAAACCCCTCCTGGACCCTGCGGTGCCTGCTACACTGAGCGCATCATCCTTGTAAAGGGAAACGGTCATTCAAAAGTAGGAGAGGAAACATTTTAAATGTGATTTTTACTGGAGCATTTCAAACTGGGAACTGAAGACCTGATTAATTTTCTATCTATATCAAAACTGTACCTTTTGCCAGTTTTACACCCATGTAACTCCCCTTATTTCAGATRAGTTATTGTTGACTTGGTCTGGGGTGAATGGGAAGAATCAGGGTCTCATTTCTCTGGGGTTTTTGTGTCCTAAGTTCACATCAACAGAGGCATTTCATAAGGATTTCTTTGTTTCAGGGGCAGAATATTTGTCTATTTATATACAGCTTTAGATATATGTGTGCATCATTTGTCCTGCAGACACCATTGCAGCCTATTCGGTAAACGTTTGTTTTCAGAGTCACCACAGTCTATCACGTACATATAGCCTTTAGTTTGCGAACTATTGACCTGAAGGACTGTAACACCYACTTAGGAGCTGGTACAGCCTATCAGACCAACATGAGCACCAAAAGCATGCTAGATCTGTCTGTAAAGAAATCCCAGTTTCTAAGCCTATTTAAAATTGTTCTCCAAAGTACCAAATGCAAAGAAACTACATTTTGGACAAATTGCTTTCTAAACCTCTCTCTCTCTCCCTCTCTCTTTTTTTTTTTTTTTTAATTCAAAGCTGGTTCTGAGTAATGTGAATATAAAAAGAGTGTCTGAATATGGTAAACTTTTATTTAGCCTATAAAACTTGGTTAAACCATGCCTTAGAATATTTTGTTTAAACAGAAAAAGGCATTCTGCAATAGGACTGCCACATTTTTGCCTGGTACAAACTTTGCAGGCTTAGTTTGGAATTCTTGAAAAGCTGGAGTTATAAAGAAAATACTGGTATCAAAGTGCTATAGAGTGACAATTAAGAAGAAAAAGGAATATAGTAATATATATTAAAGGCCAAATCCTGCTGTGCTTATTTATGCAAAACAAGTTTATCTCTACAATTCTCCTAAATCCTGCTATCAGTGATGTGTGTACTATTCTCTTTTTGGGGGGGAGGAAGGGGGAGACACCAACAACAACCAAACAAAACCTACTAGGTTTGTTTTACCTACTGAGTAAACACAACTGTCAAAAGATAGGGGKTTTTTTAGTTTCTTCTGTCTATGCATCTGTTCATGTAAACGTGTTCTGCATTACATCTTACTCTGTAAAATCCTGAATCTAAGTATCTAAATGTTCTGGGTTTCTGCCCATTCAGTAAGAATGCAGACATCACATAAGTTATTATTAACCCATGTGTTATCCAGGTCTACAGTGGCTGGAACGTTGCCAGAGACAACACATGGTGCTTGGTTAACAATATTTTAAAATATAAATAAATTTATTTTTTAAATTAACACATTTTTCTTATGGAAATACACTAATAAGCTGTTCCCAGAATGAAAGAATATCCCATAGGCATGGCTCTTGTTCCTTTAAAAGAAGTTTTAGGGAATTTCATAAAGTTAACAGTAAAACATTCTCAAACCCTATAGAAGGTCTCTAACTTTGTCTAAAAAGCAAGAAGCTTTGTGACTTCATTGTTACCAAGCACTTCCTGCATTTGCAGTTTTACTTAATTTATGCATAAATTATTCTAATTTCTTAGAAGCATCTCTAGCTATTTAAGTATTATCAAATCAATCCCAACACTGAACTAACAAGCATTTACAAAATGAATGTTCTGCAAACTAACACCCCCCCCCCCAACAAGTTAATATTTAGTCTAACTACCAACAGCTTTCCACAGTGGCTCTAAATCGGTAATTATGTTGACCGGGGGGGGGGGGGAAGCTGCTTAATATGCATACATACAAATAATTATCCACACTGCATTTGATTTACATACGTACAAAAGAACCACTTCCCACTTTCAAAAGTGGCTCAACACTTATGGTATTTTAACTGCCCTAATTACTGTTGAGAGAACATAATTAGAAGCACTGATCACATTGTCAACAGCTAACCAGTTGCAGCCCTGTCTCGGGGCCTGATCCTGCTGCGGCTGGCGGCAGTGGGGCCAGCCCAGCCTGCAGAGGAGCAGCCGGGGCCCTTCTCGCCACCTGAATCTGCCGTCAACATTTTAAACAACCTTAGTGCTCTGAGAGAGCCACGCCAAAAACCCCGCTCATTTATGTGCGTATATGAATTTCTATTGCAGTAAGCTTTCTCTGCTTGAAAAGCCGAACTAAGAGAGTAATTTTTTCCTCAGAAAGGCTTATATACCACTTAAACACTTAGCACTGAGTCAGAATTCATAACTTTTTCCAAAGAGAAATAGTTTAATAATTAAAGCAGATATTGACTAAATCCTGCTTCCTTGAATACCAAACTTTATTAGATTATTATGCGTTGATGCATAATTTCCATTGGCAACTTTCAAAATAACTCCTTCCYTCCCTGTCGGCCCCCCTCCCCTCTTTTTCCTTCCCTCAAGCAAAGTACTGGGAAGCCTTGATACCCAATAGTCAATATTTGGTTTGCCTGTCATGTTCCGGGAACTCTCCTACATACAAACCTGTGTTTATCATCCTTTCACTGCACTGTTCTCATACATATTACTTCACATGATGATGGAAACTCGGGGCATCTTATAAACTTGCTGAAATCCGAGCTTCTGCTTGTTTTCTCAAGTCTTGGACAAACATAACTTTAGGGAGAGCTGAACATAGGCATAAAGAAAGAGGAGCCTGCATTTTCATCTTCCTTTCATCTCAGTCATTCAGTCAACCATTCAGTGCCCTATTCAACAGAGCTTTTCATTATGCAAAAAAATGCTAATCCTTTTCCGATGCTTTCACACTTGTATAAACCCCCATTCCTTCGACTGAAAAGCAATTATATCAGTTTACCTTTCTGTCAAAAACAGGATTAATATTCCAATACCAGAATCTCCTTTATTTTCCTATCTTTTGCTTTAGGAAACTAGAGATTATTAGTGGAGGTATTCCTTAGAGCAAGACTACATTATTTTAAATATGATTATTTTAGCCAAAGAAAGAGGGAAGGGGGGGAGGGGGAGGAGGGAGAGCAAAAACTTCAGTTGCTGCGGAAACTCTTTTCAGTGACAGAACTGACCTTCCCTTTGCAGAGGCCTGAATAGAATGAGCCTCACTCTGGTCTATTAATCAGAAACAAATTATGAAAGAATGTGGCTGGACTGGTTGACACTATCCTGTCTTGGGAGACTCAGTAACAGCCTAGTAACAATGTCCTCTTCATGGGTAATGAACAGCCATGACAAATGGGGCAGAGAAACTATTTATTTGCATATGCAAATTCTCACACAAGGGAAACATGTACAAACAAGTGTCATTGTAAGGTGGATTAGGCAAACAACGCTTTCTTTTTAGGACATTCTGCAGCCCAGAACATTAGTCAGCACAATTAAACCAGTCTCCATGGAGACTAATGAAATTTCACCATGGTATGAGTTAAATTAGATAGCTAGTTATGTGTTTTCACAATCCAACTTGAAATCCATTATTGTTTCAGAACAATACAGCAATTGTGCCTGGCTGATCTTTGCCAGCTCAACAAGCTCCTAAGTTGACAATTTGCATATGTTAATATAATTAAGCACTAATTACATGAAACTTGTACATATTCACATGCACTTTCCCTGGGCGCTTCTCAGTTTGAACCTTGGCCAAGTCTTTAACCCTTTGAATGAATTTGGAGCAGCAAAGCTCTGCCTTCTGGGTACAGCCCCAAGGCAGATGCAGAAAAGCTCTTCATTTATAAACACAAAGCTTAACCTGGCTTCTCATATTTCTATCAACAAGGCTAGAAAATATTTTTGTATGTGCTGGGGTAGGAGAAAGGGTGGGGGGGGAGGGTTGGAAGTTCTTTAGAGACCCAGCTCTGTTACCTTTTTGCATAGGAAAACATAAACATTTAGCCACATAACATGTTACAGACACATGTATTGCCATTGTCACCGATTCTTCAAGATCTGAATTGTSAAAAACTAGACTGGGTTTTATGTCAGTGCTCTCAGAGCCACAAAAATGGGAATGAGAAAAGGAAGAAAAAGAGCAAGCAGTAACTAATGAGCTTTASATAAATATATGCAGAGGCAATTAGGCAGTGTTAATTACTATGACAGCAGTTAATTGAATATAATTAGATATTTTAAGCTACTGACTAARGCATAGTTAAGATTAATTTTATTGAGATTAATTGTAAATAAGAATAGATTAACTGTGTGTTTTGACAGGCATAAAAAGTAGTTCTGCAAATTAACTAGGAGAGCAGAAACTAGCACGAAAATCATATATTGTTTTAATGTCACACCTCAGAATCATCTGCTCAATAAACATGACTTTTCAAACCCAAACAGACAGGAATCTTGAAGAAAAACAAACAGCTTGCAGAGATTAAAGAGCCTTTTGTCCTTTTTCATGTGCATTTCTTTTAGCAGACTAAATTAAGCGAGTCTGGTGTACGTTTTTAGGAAGGAACATTTCACACTGAATGGAAAAAATGTTCTATCACATATGAAATTCATGCAGCTGTGCGGAACTTGGTCCAGATGGTCTAAGACTATAAAACAACAGTAAATGATAGACAGTAGGGCCTTCCCAAGATTATGTGATAAAGTCACAACCTCATATTTTGACCTAAATTTTCTGTCATGTATCGTTTCCTTCCAGATCAGTTAGCTCCATTTTAATTTTTAACTGATCGTGAATATTCAAAGGAAACTCTTAATAAACATTGCTGATAAGCATCTAAGTAGAAATCATAAAATATTTACAAAATGTCCCTTAGCTTCATTAAAACATTGCTGAATCCTAAGTGCAGAAACAGTGCCCTGGCTTTCCCAGCAATACTAAACTGTTCACACCACTTAGCTTAAATAGGTAAAAATTCCTGGGTTTAAATATGCTTCAAAGAAAATCCAAAACACATTCTACCAGCAGATTAATTCATGCATGCTGTTTAAGAAAATTAACAACAAGGCTGAAGAATGCTGAACAAATCACTAATAAGAAAGGAGCTTCAATTGATTTTGAAATAAATCAAAATGTGATTAACACAATGTTTTTAAAGCAGTAGAATGTATATATATTATATAAACATATATATTATATTTTCAATACCTTTTTAGCTCTTAATCGAACAAGGGCTTTACAACAGTGAGCATGTCCCTATATTGACTATCAACTTCTTCGGAATACCTTTAGTCTTTTATAACGAAAATCCAAAAAACGGTCTGTGAAACAAGCCTACGACAAGCCATTCTGCAGTGAAAGATTTTAAATCATCCAGCCTCTTCTAATAGACTTGAGACTTATTGAGGTAGAAACCATAAAAAATGAAGAAGGGAAATTTAATCCCTGAAATATTGATTTGCACATTAATATCATATAGGCAGAGGGCAATTTGGCTTCATGGAAATGACACATTGTCGACCCTTGGTGAAGTCAGAGCCAATCTAACTGCTGAACATGTCTGAATCTCAAGAGTTATTAAGGGCTTCCCTTCTTGCCTTTATGACTTTTCTTCAGCCTACCAATGCAATCTTAAATGTATTATCTTTAAGAAATAATTGTAAAACCTCAGGGGTTTTCCAGTTAATGGAAGGGAGGCTAAACCACATCAGATTCTGAAATGCAACATTAAACCCTTGCAATCAACAAAACCACCTCAATTCTCATCCATCCAGTGCAGGATCTAATATTGTTATTAGAGATAATCAAATTTCATTGTGTAAATTTAGGCTCATGGTCAGAATAGAAGCAGTAAATTCTGCAATATTAAACAGTGATTTTTCTCGGCCCCCTTTATATGTTCTTTACTGGTGCACCATCTCCACAAATAAACCTAAACTATTAAAAAATCCAGGAATAAAAACGTGTCCCTATTCTGAAAGATGCACGTAATGCGATTTATCATCTCTACAGCTTTCCTTTAGTTTTAACTTGATCTAGCAGACAAGTTTCATTTTAGAGAATAATAAACCAGTATCACTGCATAAACCAAACAGCAGGTACTATTACTGTGACTTACACAGATGGTTTACCTGACCTTTCTTTGTTCCTTGGGTAGGTTTCACTTTTGCAGATTTACGACTTTTCCCTGTATATTTCATTGACCCTCTATGTTCATTATCATAAAAATGAAAACTATTGAATACATGTTTATGTTGACGAAGTCCAAAAAGCCCACAACTAGAGGATAAAGAGATGCTACAATGCAGTGTGTGGATCTCTAGATCGTACACTATAAATATTCAAGCACAGATAGCACGAATAACTGAATAATCCTGGTGAGCCCCAGCTCTGGAGCCAGGTGCAAGAGGTTAAAACAGCTGGCTAGCCATCTTTTATTTTTGTGTGCCTTCCTACAGACTGAAACCGCAAACCCTGAAAACCAGTAGATATTCCCTCAAGGTTGATTGTCTGTTTTTTTTTTTTTTTTCATTTCAACCAGTTTAGTAGGATCCCTTAGTCGAGAAAAGAGAGAAACTCCTTAAATACAGTCAGTTGAATAGAAAGTGGAGCAATGATGATTAAGGCTCTCTACCCCCCCCCCCAAAACTTCAACCCCCCCGTATATTTCAACAATCTTCTTTGTGCACCTTCCCTTCCAAATGTTTGTATTCCTTATTTCAAAGAAAAGCACTCCGGCTCGTTCTGTCAGTTTTGCCAGTAAATATAAAGTAAAACAAGTGTTGATGGCACTGAGAGTGTTACATACCCAGGCTGTGTTTTTGCATTGCTCTCAATGGAAGCGATCGATGCCCATGTCACAGTCGCGTCCCAATCGCAGCCAAGTCTCTGCCTCAATCTAACCAACAACAGGCAGGGCTGCAAAAGCTTCTCACTACCTCTTCCATCCATCCACCACCAAACTAAAAATATAATGCTACATATGATCTTTTTAAACACTCCAGTACCGCTGCTAAGGATCGAGCCACTGAAAATCCAGGGAAAACATAATTGAAAAAAAAAACACACCACCAAAAAAAAAAAATCCTCACAGCAACCACCCCAAAAGCACCCGAGCCCTCTCTTTCCACTCTCTTTCTCTCTCTCCTCCTGCCAGCTACACAATCCTCGATTAAAGGTTAATAAAAAGAAAATTAAAAAAAAAATGTGGAGAACGGAATGGAGCCGAGGAAATGCAACTGTCAGAAAACGGGATGGTCAGACTTCCTGAGCGAACCTGCCTGTGTCTGGCTTAATGTAAATCCACCATCTTCAGCCTGGCAAGTTGTCTTTTTTTTTTTTTTTTTTTTTTGGTGGGGAGGGGGGTGTTATGTTTGCGATCTCTGCCTTGGTACCTAAGGAGGAAGAGGAGGAGGAGGGTGTGTTGTTGAATGGTGGCTAAAGCTTCCTCGGGACGGCGCTGAGGTGAAGCAGGCTGAACCCGACTGATGTGCCTCCTCTCTCGGCTGGACCCAGTGCCCTAAGCAGCCGAGGAGAGACCCCCGGCCGCCCGGCTCGCAGGTAACAAAAGAAATACCAACACGGGCATTTTCTGCTGCTGCTGCTGGGGAGGCCGGGGCGGGGGGGGATGCAGCAGGGGAGGAGTGGAGGTGAACCGCCGTAAGTTGGCATCGGATGGGGGGGAAAGTTTATTAGCATTTTTGCAGAAAATTTCATGTCAGGCAGGAGGGGGAAGCAGGGACGCGTCTGCCATTAGCCGCCGTGATGAGAAGGGATGCACTTGATACTGGCACGAGCAGCTAGACAGAGCAGGAACCGAGCTGCATTCTCGCTGTTTGT
>NW_020450849.1:2811220-2815339 GCF_003343035.1 Apteryx rowi
CACACCTTCCCCTGCACACACGCACGCAGAGTCAGGGTCCCCACTGCCCTGCTGGCATCCCCCCCCCGGCTGAAAGCGAAAGTTTGGGAGGCCGGGGGGGGGTGGAGATGGGGAGGAGAGGGAAGGAGGGTGGGAGAGCGGCAAGCGCCTGCAAAAAGCACCTCAAAGTTTTGGGGGGGGATCGAGCTGCGAACCAAGAGCGCGAGCTTTGAAGGGGCTGGCAAGCGGTGACTTCTGACAGCCGTAACGTCTTTCCTAATCTGACAGTAATTTTCCCCCCGAGCTCCCTAAAAAAAAAGAGCAAAATAAAAAGTGGGGGGACACCCCCAAAACCTCTTCAGCAAAACGAGCAGGGTCCTCCACTTAATCCGAAAGTTACAGCCCGAAAGAAAAAAAAAAGACCCAAAACAAAACAAAAAAATACCCAAACAAAACGTAACACCGGAATAAAAGAGAGAGAGAGAGGGAGAAGGGAGAGAGAAAAAGCAGCCCCTCCTCCCCATATGAGAGCAAATACTGTACCTAAAAATGGGGAAACAGGCAGAAAAAGGGGGGAGAGGGAGAGGGGAGAGATACATGGGATCTGGGGATGTGAGTGTGTGTGTGTATGTGAGAGAGAGAGAAAGAGGCACAGAGAGAGGGAGAGAGAGAGAGAGAGAGAGAGCGCGAGAGAGCGAAATATCAAAGATTGTGCAAGATCAGCCTGGAAAGATAATCGATACTCGACCTAAATTTAACACAAACTACTCAATAAAAGTTAAAGAAAAAACTTACTTTCCATTTCCCCTCGCAGTTCCTACTGGATCTTCGCCTCTTTTTTTTGTTTTGCTTTATTTACTTAACAGCTGATCACATCCAAGTAAACGAGAGAAGGTTCATTAAAAAAATAATAAAAAAAATAATCCTCCAACTTTATTGGGTGAAAATAAAAATGATTGAGCAAGAAGTGGGGGGCATGGAGCGGTCCTTTGGGGTCCGGGAGTTGTTAAAGCATGTGCCGACCGCGGTCTCGCTGTTTGGTTGTGAAGGGGTTGGGAAAAGGAGGAAAGGAAATGAAAATCCGATATGTCTTTATTCTGCTAATTATTATCGTTTTAGCCCTGTTTAAAAAAATGGCTGATTAAGTTGAGTGCGCATGTCTTTGTGTGTCTATTCCCGATATGCACTCTGGGAATGAGAGAGAGAGAGAGAGAGAGGAGAGAGARAGAGAGAGAGAGGGAGAGGGAGAGGGAGAGAAGAGGGAAAGAGGGACGAGGGGGAGAGGGAGAGGTGTAATTAGTGAGGTGATCAACATTCTCCAGACTGCAAATGACGCGCAGCCCCGGAGCCGGCGGAGCCGGAGCTGCTGCGGCTGCCGGGGGCTCGCAGGGGCTGCGGGAGCCACAGAGCCAGCCCGGAGAAGAAGGGGCAGCAGAAAGGAGCTCATGGATACAAACACAAGTCTGCAAACTTCATTAGTAACGCAGACACACACACACAGACGCACGAAGTAGATGGCTAGGGAAAATTAAAAAAAAAAAAAAAGGAGGCGGGGGGGTTGCTCTTTTAACTGCTCGGGAACTTAAAAGAAATGGGTGCAAATTAATTATTCCACCAGGGAGACATTTCTTTCTGTCTTTCTTTCTGTTTTTCTCTTTCTCTCTTTTTCTCTTTTAATGGTCATTTAATGAAAAATATATATTTGGAGTGGGGTAATGAAAGTATGACACCCCCGTAAAAGGAAAGATAGTATATCTAAGATAGGGAATATCTGCTTATACAGAGATAAAGAGGGATTTATTTACACTCATGCACACGCGCGCACCCACATCCTATGTTATATTTACACATATATACAAACGCTACACATCCCCACACAGTCACACAAAACATCACACACTTTGTATGATGTCTGCCATGTAATTGCTTGGAGAAATCAACAAAGTAAAAAGCAAAGCCTAACGGACTATACAATATCAACTGTAAACAGCCCTATCAAAATGAAGTAAATAGCCCGGGGAACGAGTCTTTTTGCATATGATACGTTTCATGCACAAACACGCATCGTCTTCCACTTTCCCTACAAGTACTGATATTTTATTAATATTTTTTCTACCATATTTTTACCAGACACCTTTCATTTGGGGGGGGGGGAGATTTATTATGATGAAAACTAGGGTAAAATGTACAGATGTCATAAATTGGAATCTTTTACAAATATTTTCCTGTGTGGGATTTAAGAAGATTGCTTCTCATTTGAAAATCTAATTATCTTAACCTAATACTGCAGATGTGAATATGACTGACACTTTCATTAAAAGATAATTAACTAAAACTAGGAATAGACATACTTTAAAATACCCCCTACTGAAGATAAAAACATGACTATTCAAAGAGCATCCGAATACACCGCAGGAACACGTGCAGATTTTTGATAATGCTGTTCCAGAAATGGGTATACCAGAAATGGTCACTGAGTCACAGTTACATGCAAGGGATATTTACAGTACCAAGGACCCTGCGCAGGTGAACCATAACCTTAGAACTGACATGCCTTTGAAGTTCGTGATTCCTGGGATACACGTCAAAACCTTGTCTTAGGCCTTAAGCACCAAATACCAGGAGAAAGGTTTTTATCACAACCTTCCATTAAAAGCACGCACACACAACAACAAGAAGCCAACAAAAACCTACACGACAGAAATATGCACCTCTCTGGGCCCTAAACCTTCCATTCCAGAAGAATATTTTGCAAATACTGGAACTAACACTAATAGGAAAATCCCCACCTGATGATGAATTAAGGTTGCCCTTAAGGAAGCACAGGCCAGTGTCAGGGAACTGAGTTGCTAAAAGCAGATGTTTAAGGTCAGAATGAAGGTCCTGATAGTTTTGGAAGAAAAAAAAAAAAAAAAAGTCTTGAGAAGGGGGAGGAAAAAAGCCAAATAAAAAATCGCCAGCCTGGAAGTACAGCTATTCCAAAAATCGGAGACTGCCAAAAAAGCGGGGAACATAGAAGGAGCCCTACCCAAATCCAGACAAACCTTACTTCAAACTTCAGGAAAATCTCCAAGACTCGAACTTAAGGAAAAGTCAGGGGCACTTGAGGGTTCTTGAGAGTAACTTTATTCCTTTTCAAACCTCACCTAAGCATTGCACCAGCTCATCAATGAAAAATATGCGAGCGTATGTATGCAGATTTCCACAAGCACTACTCTCTGTGAATGAAGGTAATAAGGAAACTAGAGATATTCCGCATCGTTGTTTACAGGGTGGAAAAAATGCAAACAAAGAGTGAAAATGAAATCTCTGAAACCCGTTTACAGTTATCAGATTGAGAGGGTATGATGGAAAGAGGGCTTTTAGGCTTAAATTGTAGATGAAACGGGACTCTGAGATAGAAGGATGCATTGTCCATTCAAGTGCATGCCTGAAGGATGGTAACACATTTGCTAAGACTGGAGACAATTAAATACAATGTGATGAAGAAACACCTGAGAACAATACATCTATTTCAAATTCAAGTGAAGAAACACGTATACTTAATGTCACAGAAGAATAAGGAAACGAAGATAATTTAGTTTTAAAGTCGTCCCCCCCGCACCACCCCCATCACCTCCTTTATTCCTAGTGCTTTTTTCCTGGTGAAACATCAATATCATTAATGTCATTAATGTCAAAACACCAAACGCCAGAACAGTCAAGTCATTCTTTTTTGGCTGTAGATTTTTCCCTTTCTCTCTTCTTGGAGGGGGATATAGGTTTATGGTGTTCTTGAGTTACAGCTAAAGGAACAAAGCGGGGGGGGGGGAGGATACAGTCAGGAACTGCGAGAGGAGAGTCCACATTTTTCAGGGTTTCTTCTGCCACTGTTTACTGTCCTTTCTAACGTTTTATATCTCCTCTCTCCTTCTTCCTCCTCTCTCTCTCTCTCTCTCTATCCCTTTCTTTCCCTAAAAATAGTAGCTATCGGGGGGAAGGGAGGTGTGTGGAAAAAAAAAGCAAAAAAAAAGCACTACGGGATGTTAACAGTTTAGAAGAAACCCGGGGATCGCCACGTAGCTAGGAAAAATCGAAGAAGGTTAATTCCGGGAGGCAGCAGCAGCAGGTTTGTGGGATGTGATAAGAGCGGAGCGCGGC
>NW_020450849.1:2815780-2820564 GCF_003343035.1 Apteryx rowi
AAAGAAAAGAAAAGAAAAGAAAAGAAAAGAAAAAAGCCTTCTCTCTCTGTCCTTCCACCACCTCCAACCTCAGCCCCAAGGAAAACTTATTGGCCTGGGCGAGGAGGATCTAGTGGGGGCCAGAGCCCGGGACTGACCATTCTTTAATAGACAAAGAAATCCCAGCCCAAATCAGTGCTGTGTTACACCATGTCTCTCCGCCAAGCTCATTTCACTCCCTAAATCTGCGCTGTGGACACACAGGGGCACAAGGATCTGCATAATTACAGCCACAGCCGCTCCCCTTTTTAATAAAGCGACATAATTCCCTAATAAACGTCCCCTTCCCCCACCTTCTCCTCTCCCAGACCCCAGCCCAAGGGAAAGGGGATCCGTGTCTTTTTACTGCGTTCCCTAAGTCTATAGATGAGCTCAGTTTGAAACGAGGTATTACAAGATTTCAGTGTTACAGACCCTTTATCTGAGCTACAGACACTTTCAGATCCCCAGCCCCCACCTCCTCTCCTTTTTGTTGTCTCTTCTCCTCCCGGGGGCTATTTGACAAAGGCAGTGTGTTAACTAACATTTTTGTTTAACTCAGCAACTTCTTTTCAAAACATACTTAAACCTGATAGCCATCTCTTGTACTATTTTTTTTTTTTTGAAATGAAATTGACACTGAACCCAAAGCGCTTGGCTATTATTAATTATTTCTTTCTTTGCAGGTATCACGTACCCAAATCTATTGTTAATTTACAACATCCCCCCTCCACCCCCCCCCCCAAAACAAACACATTCCAGTACACTCTAAAAAGTGTTTAGGRTGGGGGGAGAGAGAAAGGAAAGAAAACAAATCCCTGATCTGAGTCCTGGAAAGTTTTGTTCGAAAAAGAAATAAAACAACAATAATATATTGCATTACAATTCCACCCTCACTGTCCCAGATTTGGCATTCACCTCCTGAAAGTGCGTCTAACGAGCAGTGACCTAAGACAAAAATCACATCCGAATAGTATAGACACCTCGATAAGATTTTCAGCTAAATAGTGCAGCTCCTGATTGGCTTTTTGTTGTTGTTGTTGTTATTTTGGCTGGAGCTGCACGAAAACGCGCGCCCGGACGTTACTATAAATAAAAGCCTTCCAGGTCTTAGTCTGCTGCCGGCGTTTCCTCCGGAGCCTTAACAGCCCTTTTTCAGCTCCTTTCTTGGGCAGATCGCGGGGATTAAATGCCCTGAACCTGAGCTCCTGGCCTTGGATGGGAAGGGAAAGAAAAAGGGAGAGGGAGAGAGAGAAAGGAGAGGGTGAAGGAGCCAGGCGCCCTCTGGGCTTTCAGAGGTCAGAGCTTTGACAGTGCTCTGACCTCCCTCCCCTCCCGGCAACCACCCCAGTGTTTATAAACAAAAACAGTCAGGGCTAGCCCCAAACAATAGCAATTCACCAACTTCACAGGCACTTCACTAGCTCTTATGCAAATCAAGGAAAACGACCGCTTACCAACACTCTCCCCCCCATCCCCTCAAGAAAGCCCAAGAGCGTATTTCCAGCAGTGATATATCCAAGGGGGGGGGGGAAGAATTACATTCTATCCTGGAAAAGGACAAAAAGGGACTTCAGAAATAAAACGGTTCTGGTAGAAGGAAAGACAAAAAGGGAGAAAAAGCCAATAAAACTACTGATCTTTTTGTAGAAACAGGAAAGTTATGAAATATTTATATCTAAATCCAACAATCCACACTGCCAATAAAACAGGAATCTTTGTTGTGTAGACAATATGCTAAACTACCTCTGCGACAAATAGCGATTATAAAGCAACCAGGAAAAGTTATTTTCGCCCAAGGAGCCAAGTTTTCAAAGAAAACGTGTGGATTTTACAGCTAAATAAAAGCCACCACCTCTGTGTTATCCGTAAAAACTACACATAAATTAAAAGCACCGTTAAAAGAAAAAATCCTTCCAGCAAGCAAGCAGCACATCTGATCTGACTTACAAAAAAGTATAATTAAAACCATCTTTAATTACAAAAAGCAGCAAGCGAAAACTAAATGAATCAATGCTTTCTCCCAAAAATGTTGTCCGCCAAGGTATAGAAATGATAGTTCTATAGTCCTGCATTAAAGCGTAACTGAAACTCCACAGTTCAGGAATTGATTACGCGATAAGGAAAAAAAAWATAAAAGAAAAAAAAAGGTCCTAATGATTTTCGAACTTTTGTTTAAAAATGGTGAAGACCAGAAAAGGTTGGAGAAAAAGTTAAAGGAAATATACCTCAAGAGAAAAAAGACCATCTCCTTTTCTTCTTTGTCTATCAGTCTCCAGTTAAAGCATATGGAAAATGTTTTCAAAATGCCTAGATTTGGCACATTGTCATTGCAAAGAGAGGAGCGCAGTGATGCTGTTATAGAAAATGGGAAATAAATTCAGGATTGGGTGCTGCCTCCTTCAATGCGGATTTATCTAAGTTTAATTTAATATTCCGCAATCACTGTATGATCGCATATAATTCACCAAGATTTTTAAGGGCTTTGCCTAAATATGTTGACCACAGGCACAACGTAATTTAAACAGATTATTTCCTTCTTTTATTTGTGTTTATTTTTCTCATTAAAAACACTTTAAATTGCAATTGTAAATAACAGAAATGATGGAATATTGGGTTTGGGGTGAACAAACGCTCAGAGAAGGCATTAGCTTTATTAAAATCATTCTGAACGTAAAATCAAAAAGCACAAAATGGTTGTTTGTAAAACACTAAACCTTTAATCGATTTATTGGCATTCCAATCGATTAGATAAACGGAAATCTATAGTAAACATAAAAGCATTTAAAATATTTTTCTCTCATTTATAAACAAAACTTTTCTTTTCAGTAGAAAAAAATGATTATCAAACGACTAACAGGAAATTCTTCAGATATCAAATTACGATAATAAAATTATTTCCACATGGAAAGGGATAATGACAACGATGATAGTAATTATAATAATGAATAATTCAACAGCCCTTTGACATATATGGAAGAGCCTGGTTCAAAAACAGCTTTTGAAGGGGGGCTACTTTTAGGGGATTTTTTAAAATGAAATTGAGTTTTGAGGCTGAAATGCTTAGATCAAGTGACAGTTTAGGTGCAGCTGCTAAAGTTGCGCAATTTTTTCCTGTATTTGTCAGGCGACAGTATTCACTTGAACGTCGCTCTTTAAATAAAGTTACCACTTATTAGCAGAAAATAAGTATGTAAATATGCAAGCTACTCCTGAAATTCAGGGAACAAATTTCTATCTTCACGCCAGGGTGATGGGGATGGGGACCCTTTACCTTATAATTTAAACGATTTGCCTAGCTCGCAATGTACTTTCCAGATTACAGAAAAAATTCTGCAAGCCATAATGTATTTGACCATTTAAGTGAAAGAACACAATTTATTTAGGGGTGGAGGGTGGGGAGCTGCAAGCCAGAGAAATGCAGCAATCAGAGCTTGTGGCATTCTGGCTGCGCGAAGAGGAAGTGTTGCTGTAACGGGTATTATGTTTATTTGATAAAGAAAATCAATGAAAGTGGCTGTAAAGTAGTTAGTGAGGCGTGTGTTTGGGACTCGGGTTGAATAGTGACTCCAGCGGGCTGGTCGATGAGCTCTAAGAGCTCTGGAAATCTAACCTAACCCTCAGAGTGAGCTCTCCCTCACTCAGTGCTGCACCTTCCCCAGGCTAGAAGACTTCATTCCTTGTCTCCTCCCTCTGTCTCCTTCCTTCTCTCCCCACATCCCTCCCTCCGTCCCTCCTTCCCTCTCTCCTTCTAGTTTCCCGCTTCTGCCTTCCTCTTCCCATCCTCTCCCACCACCCTCTCCCTCAACAAGCTTTATTTTCTTTCTTTCATCTCTCCCATTCTCCCTCTCTCTCACTTTCATTCTCCCTTCCCATCTCTGCCGTAGCTGCTTCCTTCCTATCCAGTTGGTCCTCTAAGTTTTCTTGTAGTCCTGGAGCCTTCCTCCTCCTCTAATTCTCTTCCTCTCCTCGCAAGGTTCTGTATTCTTAAGTTTTCTTCTAGCCTTTTTCACAGCTGTCTTTATCAGCTAAATTTACCTCTTATTTTGGATTGGTTCCTCCGGACACATCGCACACTAAATTAGTAATTATCCCTACTCGCCAAAGAGATGAGCGCACCACTCACTCCTCTCAGTTCGGATGTTTTAAACACCGGCTAATCTTCAGTGGTGCTTTTATTCCAGACCTTCTGCACTATTTCCCCCTTTTCTCCCGCTAATCTTCATTCCCTCTAATTTACAACAGAAATGTTTCCCCTCCTCCTTTTCATTTCCTACTTTACAATTTCCTTTGGGGTTTCTAAATAGGAGTATCTCCTTTGCATTTCCCTACCCCCATGCCTTTCACTGTTCCTCTTAAGCTATTTTATTTACCCGGTTGCTAGAGGAATATTTCTTTCCTTAACAAGTTTATCTCCCTGTCTTTCAGCCTCAGCCTATAAAAAAGAAAGAAAGAAAGAAAGAAAGAAAGAAAGAAAGAAAATTGGGCTTGTGGCTCCTTTTCTGCGAAGTAACTCGGTTTCAAACTTCTGGTTTGGATTATGTGTCATTATCTATTTTCCCTTATCACATCCCCCGTTGCCCTCTTCCCCTCCTCCCCCCTGCTAATAACATCTTTAGTGTGGTCAATGTTAAATATGGCAGATCTCGGAAAAATGCTTCCTCTCCAGCTCTCCGCTGGAATTCATTACTTGCCCTGCTCTTCCCTCTGCCCGGGCTTCGCGGGGCGCGGCGCGGCGCGGTGCGCGCAGACCCGCGGAGCCCCTG
>NW_020450849.1:2820799-2924266 GCF_003343035.1 Apteryx rowi
TCGCCCGCGGTGCTGGCCCGGCGGCGGCGCCGGCAGCGTCCCCTCGGCCGGCGGGCGCCAGGCTTGCCGCTCGCTCTACCTGCCCTCGCGGGCTGGCGTGTGCTTGGGGTCTGGGCTTTCCTTTTCCCTCCTCCCGCCTTCCCTTTTCTTGGCCTTTTCGCTCACTCTACCCTCGTTCTGTGGAGTGGGATCTAGCAGAGGGGTCCCCCCCGGCGAAGTCACTCATGTGCTGCTGGCTGTGACACACGCTGTGTGTGTAGCCTTTGTATGGTCCTGGTTGGGCCACATGCACTTAGCCTGCAGTTTATTGCAGGATTTGCTTTCCACATGTGTAGTGAATGCTGGAATAAAAAAGCATTTCAAAGGGTACCACTAGAGTTGATGTTTTAGGCCCGCTCTGGCTCTTAAATAAACCTTAACCCGAGGAAATGATTGTTGCAGGTTAAATGGCCCTACCCCGTTCTTTGTTTCATTATTTGTTTTTTTCTTTTCCTTTGTTTTCTTGTGGCAATCCTTTTTAAGATGCTGGAGGAAGAAATCTAATTTATTAATTTTACCCATGTTGACATTTTCACCATTTTGCATATGGCTGGAGTTACGTTCAGATGCGCTTTTTCCCCATGGGTTATACATATGAAGTGAACAGAATGGGCCCTATCCTGCCAGTCCCTTCTTGAGTGAGTAGACACAGATCTGGCCCACTCTCAGAGAGGCTCTCACCACCTTCGGGGCCTCCCTTTGGTGTGAAGTCTTATAAAATGGCTTTGCCTGCTGCAGGCACCTACAAGTCTACCCAAAACAAAAGATGCTCTCAAGTATTGTCAGCTATCTGATCCTAATTAGGATTTGCTAAAAGCATACTGTATAGTTTTCGAACTAAGCCTCTAATAGCTGTAACTTTCTGCTTTGCTTTAATGGGCTTCAGGGAGGAAAGATAGCTTTTATTTTAGACATTTTGCAGTACAGACTCGAGCACAAATGGAAATGAATATTAGAGATAGTTTCAAACAAAATACAATTCATAAACAAGGGAGACAATATCATCCAAAAGTCTGATTAACTAAAAGACCAATGTAGAAGGGTACCTTTTACAAATATTTGCCCGGGAACTTAGACTGTTAAATTCTGTCAATATCCCCATCACCCCTGAAATTATTGCTCACCTATATCCACAGTGACCCCAAATTGTCAGAGAGAAAGCCTGCCAGTTGTAAATCCACACGGGGCTACAACAGGATTGCAATTTATTATAAAGCAGAAATGTTACTGAAGGGAAAATTGGTGCCTATTCCCAAGTCCGCACCTGAAAGGAACACTCTTTCCAGAAATAAAGATCTTGTAGAGGATTGTTTAACATTTCTTGTGAGATAACATCACCATGTTAGGTAGATTATATTTATTCTGAATTCATTCAAACCCACTCTGAACACCTTTTCAAATTTAGTTTAAAAATAAAAAGGAAGACTACTAAAATTATGTTATGTGAAAGTACATTACAGAATAATCAAGATAGTGGTATACCCTCCTGCACCCCCCAAAAGAAGAGATCTAGCATTGCAATAACATCCTCATTTCCCTCTAACATGCATCTCATTTTAAATGAGTGCAGAAATATGTACAACTTAATTTAAAAGAGGAAATGAAGGAATATTATAAAACTGTATGTAAAAGTATATATTAATACTCTGAAAGACAAATATAGAATAGATGTATTTTTGGAGAGATTTTGTGTACAATGTGGTAAGAGCTTATTTTAAACAAGTGCGTATGTACATTCCTTCAGATGACAGTGTGCACGCTGTAGGTAGAGACAYTGGGTTTTTGATCTTTTGGTCTACTTATTTTGAACAGAACCTTATATTTGGGAATAATATTTTAAAACATGCACAAAAAAATTCAAAAAGGATCGGAAATTATTCACAATGATAAAATCAATTTAAAATATGAAATGTTATTGATTATGAGAAAGTATTTGTAAAATACCTAATTCTTAAAAAGTAGATTGTGTTTTTTTTTTTTTTTTAAATGTTTAGCCACAGGATAAACTTGTAAATCTAAAATGATGCCAACCTGCATACAAAATGCAGATCACTTCTTCCTTTCTGTTCATTTCTGGTGTCAGCAGCAGTAATGAACACAGGAAATATGTCCCACTATTTGATCCTTAAACTCCTTTAAAATTATCGCTTCACAGAGACAAACTTAGAAATTAGAAGTATCCTAGGAATCAATATTTCCACTGAATAATTATTTTAAAACTGAATATATGTGCCATTTTCCTCTTTCTTTTACAATAGATAGCTGTGAATATTGGTTGATATGATACTCCTCAGTGAAAAGAATGAAATAAAAACTAAAACTAAAATATGCTGTAAGGCAACAAATGCATACTTTTATATTTATGCTAAAACATTTGGACTTTCTTTTAATAGGAAGAATTAATAAATTATTAAATCACACCTGATCCATTTAATAAAGAAACTGCCAACTATTGGCAGGTAAAATGCTGTTTTCTACATAAGTATTATACCTTAGCTACACAGACACTTCACATCCAAGTCCCACATTTCTTTTGCTAACATAACATTATTTAAACTTTTCRTTTGCAAAGATTGCAACAAATAATACATATGTGCGTGTTTGTACAAACACAGAAACAACTGATCTATTCCATTTCCAAAAATATTTGTGTATAACTCTATATTTAGATATATACAAAGGTGTTATTAGTTTTTGGCTTTGGCACAGTAATTAAAATAATAGTATCCAATAGGGTTTAATACTGAACTTTCAAAATTTAACATTAGAGTTCCTGGTTCATCTACAACAGGATGGATACTGTGTTTATAGAGTTCATTCTTGACCTTACCTGAGTAAGTACTTTAACTTAAAGTATGAGATGCACCTAGAGGGGTAATACATTGAGTTTAATAGGAAGACAGTTAATAACCTTTTTTCATCCTCATGCACTATCAATCATGGCTGTCACCAGTCTGCTGAATCAAAGCAAAAGTGTTCTTCACAGATGACTGATTAGAAACGCAAAATCACAAGATCCATCTTCATGGTCACTTTTATTATAGTCATTTTTAAACTGACAGCAACCTGCTCAGTTTCAGCAGACTGGGCATCACAAATAGTGTCACTCAGTGCAGCTAAGCATGAGAAGATGTTGGCTGGATTATACTTAAAAATAATTAGGCCCAAAGCCTTTTGTGGAAGCAAGAAAAAGGATTTTCTTGATTCCAGCCCTAGCTTTTCAACACCAGCAATACTCTACAGTTTTACCATGGGTTAATATCGGAAAATATTTTCATTCTTCCATGTACAGTGAATTAATCAGCTTTAGGTGGTCCTCAGATACTTTTTTAAGAACAGTATCTCTTCTGGTATGCGAATAGTCAGTTTTGATAAAACCACTCTTAAGCATAGGCTTAATATTATATACTGTTATTTGTATACTACAATGATGAGCTGCTGGTTTCCAGCCTTCTGAGGAATATTGCAGAAGCTAATTATCTTGTTAACTAGATTTGTTTCAATAACATTGTCTCCTGTTCAAATAAACTAAAGAACGGTTCATCAGTTTAAGGTTAGTTATAAACTAAATAGACTCCAGCAAATTTTAAATCAAAATGGGGTAGGTTTTTTTTAAAAAAAATTTTATTCTTTTTTAGTGGGGCAAGAGGGACGGAGACAGAGAGAAGGAACACTGACACTGCAGGCTGTGCTCTGTTCTAGTGTGTTTCAAAAATGCAGTGAAACCCAGTAGAGAGAAAAGTATTCAATAATCTTGAAAGATGGAAGTCTTCTGTAGAAAAATGGTAAATGTTGAGTTTACACGATGGTTAAAGGTCTTTAAGCTTTGTACATACTAAGATAAATTACATAAATTACTATGGACTCCAGTGGGTGTTTTTCCTGTGTGAAAACTGTAGGATTGGTTCTTTAATGTAAACAAAAGCCTTTCACTCTACTTAATGCTGCTTAAAATGGATAAGAAAATAATAGATTCTGATTTGGAATTTTGATTCAGGACTGATGGAGTGAGAAGACAGCCAAGACTAATTTTTAAATTAGGTGGGAAGCTAAACAGGCTGCCTTCAAAAGTCTTCAAAACCTTTCCCATTACTAATAGCTTAAAAAAAAAATCCACTTCATACTGTGAACACAAAACAGTATATTACACCAGTTGAGCATCATTTGAGAATTGTCTTTCATATGCCACTGAAATGATGCATCTGGTTTGCCATTTAACTTTAAAACCCCAAAGGTAGTCTTATTACCAAGCCAGATTCGTGGGGCTATGACTCCATTAATATGGCTCGAAGGACTTTAATGTGTCTAGCTAAAACTTTCCTTTAAAACATACTTACTAACTGTGAGTGACTTCAGTGGCCTGGAATATTGGCCCTTTTAACCAGAGCCACCTGTAGTGCCCCTTCCCACCCTCAGCTCTCAAAGCGGGGCGCAGAACCTTTCCCAAGTTGGGCTCTTCCAAAGGGCAATACTTTCCATTTCTACTTCCAGACCTTATTCTCCCTCCTTCTCAATAGTCTACACACAGACACACAGTGGTGATCAAATGAAGTATACACAAACATATAAATAAACCCTCTCTCAGCTACACACATGCACGTAAAACATGCTACGTACGTGCTTTCAAAACCCTGCTACACAAATTGGCACAGACCCGCTGGTTCTTTGATAGTTACACTGCCATATTTACCCTGAACTAGTCAGGCCGGGAGAATATCTTTCATTAAAGCATATTTAATAGTTTTATTGTATTTTCATGTACTGCATGAACAAGTATGAGGCCAAAGAAGGAAAGCAGGAAGCAAAGTAGGCAGTTTTATGTCCAGTTGAGATTCACATGCTCTGTAAACAGTCTGATGTTTTTTTCTCAGCTAATGCTTATCTTAAGGATATAATTAGCATTTGATAATATGGCCTCATGGAGACTTTCCATATTTGTTGAAGGGGTTTTAACATGCATCTCTATTTTCTGATGAAAAATTGATACACTAATGCTGACTGACATCTGTCTAAAAATCAAAGAGGCTAAGTATGTCTGAATTTAAATTTATGAGCATTAATCAAAAGCTAATCAAGCAGAGAAGGTAACAACGTCTATGTATAAATAACACAATCACAGTTTAATAATGGTGCTTTTGGGGGGAAGACAATGTTATTTAATTAATCTTTTCTCCCCATTTAGATATTTGTAATAGTATATTCTAAATCGAAATAGCCAAGGAAACTTTACTGTAAATTATTCATGTGCACATTTTCATGTAGTAAGGACACATTTTAAAGAAATTTTGAGGTCTGAAAGTATGAATATCTGCATTAAGGAAACAAAATAACACATTTGCTTGGGCTACAAATATTTTCAAGTGTCAACTAGAAAAGTTGTCCTTTCTCCTGAATAGTAAATATCACCAATCTACTTCCTAAGTTTTTTCTGGCCCCATTACTATTTTAAGACAGTATGGAAAAGGTTATGAGTACAGCCTAACTTCAGCACATAGTAAATTCATGTATCTGTAACAATGATTATAAATAGAATGAACAATGGTAAGAATTTTTGATTTTTTTTCCTGCTATAATGAAAACAGTCACAAGTAATAATGATTAAAGATATTTTTAATTACTTAAGAAAACAGCTACAACAATCTGACTTTGTAACTTTTAGTTTACATGTGTTATTTTACTGTACATACCACATCTTCCTAAAAATACTGTATTGTCCACTGTGTGCTTATTTACTATATCACTACACACCTGTTTATTCACTATATTTACTACATGTTAGTATATAACAAAGAGATAACTCTTAAAAGTTAGGATTTTTTAGAAAGAAACTTCACATTAACTATATTTCCAACAAAATTCTATCTAGCCATCTTTATAAAATATGATTGAAATAAGAACGAACATACTTTTGTGCCAGTTCATACTGTTGTTTCAGTAGAAATGTTACAGTAGAACTAGTATTATACATTTAAGTACTGAATGCACATGAGCATTTGAAAAGATTCCCAAGATCTAAAGCACACTATATAATACATTAATGAAAGAATTAGCAGCTCCTTTAGTAATTGCTAATATAATTGGAAGAGAATAATAGTGAATGGGTAGATACATTCACAGAAGACAACAGATGAAGGACAGCATAACTTTTTTTTTTTTAATAAGCAGGTAACCCAAGTAAATAGACCAAACAGCATCTGGAAGATTTCTCTTTCCAATTGCATTTATGCTACACATATTTAGACCCATGGAAAATAGCCCTCAAATCCTTTAACAACAAACACAGCGGCAGACACAAACACTAGATTTCCCATACCACACCTGCCTTTTTGCTGCCAAAATATGCAGCTATTTCTGTCCTCACTGCTTCCCCCCCCCCCCCCCCCCCCCCCCCCCCAGTTTCTGAAATGTTCCTTGCAGAAACTTAGAGCAGGGAAAACGCTTTTCTATGAGCGTCAGGTTGTGATGAGTGTGTGCATGTGAGTGCGAGTGTGTGTGCGCGCCCGCGTGTGTGTGTGTGCATGCGAAGCTGTATCAGGAAGGCTAGGCTGGCCATCTTTCAGCGCGTCTCTCCTATCTGGGCTTCAGAACCTGAGCTGCCGCTCACTCAGCTTTAAAGGGAAAAGAGCAGGAAACAAAGGTCATGCAAAATGCCTCTACTTTTATATACCTTCTCAACATTTAGAGCAAAACCTATTGCCAAGTATTGACATTCCCAGTGGTTAATTAGTTCCACAGTTTTAACTTTCCCTTAAAAGTATTCAGTTAGACAACCGGTTATCAGGACTTAAAAAGAATTCTGTGTTTTTGCTTTTGTATTTTCTAAAATATCAATCATGTATTATAAAACAGGGGTTTCTATTTTGTTGGGTTTTTTTTGTCTTTGTACTCCCAGACCTCCCTTTTTGCCTCCTGGAAAACATAACATTTATGAATATGCTGTCTATGTATTTCTGCTTTATGGAACAACACATGTTACAGGAGAGGTGTAAGCATTTTCTTGCCAAATACAGCAAAAATAAGATTTTTTCTTCTAGAAATTAGAAACAACACTTTTTTTCCCCTGCTGCCTAAAGATGCACGTAGAAATTGTAGTATAAACATCATGTATATGCTAAAGTACACTAATACGTACAAGTCTAATACAAACTGAAAAGAACAGAAGAGTTTTCTTATTTCCCAAGAAACAGATTCATGGATAAGCATATATAATTTATTTTTCTTATATCTTACTTTTAGATGTAGTCTAAATCTTAATATAGATCATAGTCTGGTAGGCTAACAGGAAAAGATGATTTTCACATAAATATCCAGGCAGGGTTTTAGAGAACTGCTGTGGAATGCAGAATGAATAAAAAAGTTCCCCAAATTTCCTTGTCCTGATGATAAAAGAATAGTTTAGGTGTTACAGTAGTTTTTTTTTTAATATTTGATCTTTCTTTGTAGTTTTTATTCTAACTTAACTGTACTTAGGCCCCGTTTTCATCTTTATAAAGCACTAGATTTTCCTTCTTTGTAAGCTATTCTCCCATAGTGCATCTTAGTTTAATTCATTTTTAGCAAAAGAAACACCCAGGTTCAATCTGGAGACCTCCTTCCAACATAATTTAGCTAGACCTTTTCTTAGTAAAGGTTTTCTGGTTTTCATTTTCACTTCATATTCTCAAATAAAAGATCCTTTGTTGTCTACCATTTGATTGGACTTAATGAAAAACACTCCATTTTAAGTTAACAGTATTTCCCTTTGAATTTATTATATTTAAGGACACTGTCAAAAATCAAGCATTTAATCTCAGGTTTTTATACTTAAAATTATATTACTATCATATGGTTCAATGAGGTGATGTAAAAAGTATATTGAAGAGATTTCAAAAAGAAAAGTGAAAAACTAGTCTCATTTTAATATGAAACTAAATACTATGGCTAATGTGCAGATTGGGTATGCTAGTTGACTTTAAAAACTAACATGTGACAGGGTGCCAACAGCTGAATTGTGCAGTATTGACTAAATGAGGTTCACTGATTTGTATTGAGGCTAATATCTTCTTTAAACAATTCCGTGTAAATTGTGCGTATAAAGTCATTGGAAGCTATTTCTCAGGACAGCCTCGCTGGCTAGCTACCTGCTGGAGTGAGGAAGATAATCAATAGAAAGAAATAGAGCTGAGCATGAGACTAGGAAGCTTCAGAGCAGTTAGTGCTGATAAAAGTAGATGATGTCAATATTTGGGAATAACACAACTCTAGGATAACAGACAAAAGAGAAGTGCATATGTTGTAGAGTGTTCAAACAGGGGCAGAATTAATGCATAAGTGGCAGATGTTGCCCCAGGCTGCAAAAGACATTATTTATTCCAGGTATTGTTAAATTCCTACTGAAACACCACTGCACAATATAGTCTATTAAAACTATATCTAGCAATGAGAGAGTCAGAATACTTTTTACATAAGTAGAAATTCTCAGATATAAAGAAACGGATACACTCTATTGATACAAACCCTTTTCCACCTACCCCCCTGATCTAGTAAGAAAGAGCCTCTGTCAGAAATGAGTACTGCAAAAAAAAAAAAAAAAAAAAAGCTTGGTGCTCAGTGCTCTTTAATTAAATGAATATTTGGAACTGGTATTTAAAGCAATGACAAACCCAAAATGGAATGGCATCATTTGGCAGAAATCAATTCTCTGCTTGTAGAGATGTAGACATCCTTGAGTCCACCCTCTGTCCCCCTTCTGATTTTTCTTTTTGTGTTTAAAGATTATTGCARCAAAAAATTCCCAATGCTCATTCGGAATTATAATATGATGAATGCTTTTAGCTGTACTGTCCTTATTGGTAGTGAAGTATTGGTATATTTTTGCTAATTTAATAGTAGAAATCAGTTTTCCTCTTGCTGTCAGGTGATGAATTTTTGTTMTTCTATGCTGATCTTTCTGTTGATGTATTATGACATAGTCTGTCAACATGAACAGATATGTGAAAGGGAGACTGGGTGACTGAGACATGCAACCTGAATATGGCTCCTCTTGAATTTTAAGCATATTATCATGTTTGGATACAGTCAGCAGAAATGTAATATTTTTTTCTTTTTTTTCTTTAAAGGCTATTATTTTGACGTAATTTAAGCAAAAGCAAAACAGGTGGACTATGACAGGGTCCTAAAAGCAGAATGAATGAGATAACTCCAAAACATATACGCATGCGAGCTTAAAAAGCTTCCACATCTAAGTTCATAGCCCTTTAAAACTAACATTTGCAAAGCGCAAAAGTTTTTGTGTAAGAAGAAAACYAATTCAGGCTTATCTGATTATTAAATATTGCTATTGTTTTTTAAAAATTAAATAATTCCACCAGCTTTACATGGTTTTGTTGTCACAGATGTTTTTATTGTTTGGTGTTAGATATCTGGATTACATCAAGTAGGTGATTAATATGTCAGCTAAAAAGGTCAAGTTCCATACTTTTTATTTCAAACCATCATAAAGAAACCTTTCTATAACGACACACGTGTCTATACTGTAGATCTCTCCACAGTCACTTTTAAAAAAGCTTCTATGTGACACATGGCTTAACAAGAAAGAATTCCATATTTTGGTAGTTAATACTTTGCCAATATTCATGTATAAGAGAAATACTTGTGTACGGAAATAATCAACTTTTCCACAGCAAATATCTCATTAAAATATTGGAATTGATCACTAGATATACAATTTATAGCACCAAAAGGAGTTATTATTAGAATGATGTGCAATAAAGCCTCTGTATACAATTTTTCAGGTTGCTGTTCTTTAGCTGTCATATGTGCCATCATTCCATCTTAAATTACAGGAATATATAAGATTCCCATTTACTACTCAACTCTAAAGAAATCTTCATTTCAAATAAAGCATGCATTTTGATTTGGGACATAATAAAAAAATCTTTAAAGATATATACATCAACTAATTTGTTAATCTTGTGCCACTTTTAGCATTTGTCACACATATAGACCAGGAAATTGGCTCCATCTCATTCTAGCTCTGTGTTGAATTAAAAACCTCTACTGCAAAGAAGAGCATGATGTGGGGAAAGAATAAATTTAGTTCTTTCTTTAGTAATGCACATATATTTCCATACATTTCACATCCTAAGGGAGCCTGTGAACGCATTCAATAAATACAAAACTATAATTCCAGGAAAAGGGAATTTTATATTATAAATTTCATATAGGACTTATGTCTTAAAAGATCTAAAATTATAAATGCCATAATGTTTTTATTCTTTTATCAAATACAGGATATAGAAAAAAAATGAAGACACTGCATTTTAGGGTCATCAGTATTTCTGATTGTATTAGATGGTTTAGAACAAAAAATATGTTAAACAATGGCACTTGAAAATTAAGAAAATATTAGTTATGTCCACTCAAACTAGTTCTACCCTACATATCCTAAAACCAAAATCATATAGGTAAGCATTTACATGGAACGATTGCCTATCTTCACCTTATATATTAAGGTCAACGAAAAGAGCAGTTTATGGATAAAGGGCAAGAATAAAGAGGTAGCCTTTAAACATGATTAGTTGGTGTCTATTAAAGATGTGTTAAAATGAAATATATACTGCAGGTGAAGGAAATTACTAACTCCTACTAGAATGATAGACTTGCTATATGTGTATTTCACTATACCTTTAAAATATTTCTGAATTTGACTGCATTCTGAGGAGACAGAGCAATGTGGTAGATTTATGAGGGTCTGATGGAAACAGGGCTAGGAAAGATTATGGCATACTTGTTTAGAAAAACTGAGAACTGAAGGTTCCTGATTTACACTGACATATATCTAGATGAAACTATAGTTTGCAAATTGCCTAGAGGAGCCATCTTTTATTAAGTGTTTGATGGGTACAGAAATGTACATATCTATTCTAAAACATCCTAGGAATACTGATGCTGTATTTGCAAATATGATCTTAACATTTTTAGATTTTCTTAAATCTTTTCATCTTTATGGTCACCTCATCTAATCCTGTTTTGAATGCTCATGCCTACTGAACAAGCCCTATGGTTAGAGAAGTTTTGTTGCATTATTTTGAATTATTGGGACAGCGGTATGCTGAAATACCCTCCGCATCACAGCACTAGGAGAGATCAAACCACAGCTTAGGCACTCTTTACCTTTTTCAACAGACTACCGACATATTGGACACATTAACCTGTATTTTTACAATTTAGGAAAGGGAAAGAGGCTGTTATAATTCCCAGCTTTCAAAATTAATACTTTTCCAAAGACTTTCAATTGTGATACTATGTTGTAATGTAAGTAAATATATATATTTTGAAATTAGTCCAGCAGTAACAGATAGAGCATGCAGTTTGACCAAGTACTGTCAGTTTTTTTGCAAGGAAAGCATGAAAGGTTAAGTTCCATACCCAGGTCAACAACCATTTGTTTTATTCCAACTGATCCAAGTTGGATTACTTGTCTAAGGCTTTGCACTATTGTTTTCATAACATTAGCTTTCTCTTTCTTTAGGAATTTTTACTTCTTAATCTTATTTTACATCATTATTATCATAGTGAAAATCTGTATTAGGACAATTTTACTTTCATAATTCACATTTTATTAATGCATTTAAAATTGGTATTTACTGATGCTTCAGGAAGAAAACTATCAATTTAATATCAATTTAACAATGGATGATGTTACACTTTTTAGTTCTATCAGCATATTTTCAAGCCAGGTGAATATATYATACAAATATTAGGCAATATTTTGTATAATAATCTACCTATTAGGTGAGAAGTCTTATAAGGCTCACAGGTACACTTGCTCATCAATTATATATGGGACATGATTTTTTTCAACACACTGGTGTGGAAACAGGATTAAAATACCAGCATTTTTAAAGATTTCATTAACTTCTAATGTAGTAAGCAGCATTTGTTACTGTGAAGTGCCAACACTGAAAACAAAGTCGATGATCAGACAACTATTTATAGTGGTTTATCAGTGGTTAGCCACGTGCACTGAACCATTTTGGCCAGTAGCAAGCAAACTTAAATCATTAGCTCATCAGAGCAGGACAAGGTTGTCTGGATCTTTCTGGATGTTTGGATAGTGCCTAGCATACTGTAATGTGTACTAGAATATAAGGAAATAATTGGCACTTGTTAGTTACAAGCAGCACTTGTTAGCATAGGTTTTCGAGCATGCCAACAAGCAATTAACCTCAGCATCAGTCAATCACCTTTTCCTAGTTAACTCGCATTATACTTTGAGGACAGCTGCCATCTTCTTGTGGAAAAATACACGTAACTATGCCTCTAACTGTCATGCGAGTTTTAGACCAGTGCAACTTTATTCTATCCCAAAGAGCTTTCTAAATAGGAGGGTAATCAAGAAAATTATTTTTCTTCCATGACTGTAAATCAGGAGTGAGTGCACTTGATTCACTGGAACTACATCTGTGCAAAACTGTGGAACGCAAATCAGAATCAATCTTTTGTTTCTGTCCCCAAGAGGTGAAAGTGCAGTAATGTACATAAGTTAATCAAAGTAATGATGTTGCATAGTAATGTGAATGCAGAATAGTAGATTGCTGATACCAAGAAATTTGCACCCACATTATTGCACCTGTCAGTGAAAGGGAAGTTACATTGAAACTGTAGAGCAGTGGAATTAGTGCCCTAATTAGTCGTCATTTCTATTAAATACATCTTTCTTAAGTATGGTGAGGTTATTTTTCAGCTCATTATTACTACTGGTAGCAGGAATGGCTATTTTTGGTTTGTTTTTCTTTTCGTTATGTTTTTCTAAGACCTGGTAGGTACCTTCAATCCATTTTTGAAAGGAACAGATGATCAAGAGAGCGTTTAGGTGTGTTATTTGGATACATCAGAAAATGGGTTAATATGGCTGTTTTGTTGCCCATTTCCCTACCAGTAAGAGTGGTTTTCATGGAAGAAAGATATGGATGACCTGAACTGTGATTTAAAGTGGACCATTTTTTTCAAATAGCAGGAAGCAGCTTCCAYAAATGACAACTTTTTTTTTTTTCTTTTCAAAACTCCAGTGAAGTACAGAGATGACACCTGTATGAGGCTTTATTTTTAGAAAGAGGGACTGGGACGCTTCTTCTCCCTTGACTATGAGTGACATATAAATATAATTTCTTTTACTTTTTCTGTGACTTTTGTGACTTGTGCCTTGGTGTGTGACTGTGATGTGCATTTTTTTGTTGACAGATGTGAATAAGGTACAGAGTGAACCAAAAAAAAGTGTACCTCGTCCAAATAGGGAGCAATATGCAGGATAACTTGGGAAAAATGTGGATTTACTGTAAACTTGATTCTCCCTAGCCAGTTCGATTTGGGAATAGACAGACCAACACAGAATATTTTTACAGGTAACTGAGTGATGGAAACAAAAAAGGAGAGAGAAAGTTGAGGGCCTGTAAGGTATATTCATACTGGTCTTAAGGGTTTTTGCATATTCAGTTCTGAATAAATACATCTTCCAGTTATGAATTGGAGTCTGCCCAGGCAAGGTAAGAAAACCATAGAATATGGCTTTCTTTTTTTTTGTTTCACAGAAATTTAATAACTATTGCTTAATATTCTCCATCTTTTACAGTCAGACATTCTTTTGGCAATGTTTAAAGAATGAACTCCTTTGTGGATTTTTTTTTTTTTTTTGGTGTCCTTTTCAAATAATCACTGTGGAAAACACCCTGAGGCATATTCTGATCTCAAAATCACTTTACTTTGGATTAAGTCAACCTGTAAATGTTCTTTTTACTAGTTGGGCCTTACCTCAGTGATGTTAGTCACTTTTCAAATGTAAAATAACCTATTTGTGTAACAGCAATACAAAAGCAAAATACAACAATATGTTTAAGTTGATCTGTGCCCATATGTCTTCTTCCAACTGTATCTGTACTAACTTAAAAATTACAATTTTCATCTTGCCCTGGCCCTTCTGGCCACCTTCCRTGGTGTCAGAATTTACTTTCCCTGAGTTGCTCATGAGTGTAAAGCCTAGTCTCTTCCAGCTGAATTAGCAAATAGTTGCTTTTTAAACTAACCAGGTTCACCCTGGTTGAGCTGATTTAGGGAGTAAGCACGTGAGCAGCTTCATCAGCGGCTCCGAAGCAGTTGTAACCTCATTGCAGGTGTGATGTTTAGCTAGGAAGAGACTGAAACTGCTTCCCTCTGCAGCTAGTACAGTTACAGTGAGAAAAAGGCATATAATTAAGCTGGAAGTATAGGAAGCACTTTCCCATGTCGACGCAGAAATGCAAGAAGATACTGCAGTAAGTGCAGTATATGAGACAGCATATGTGCAATGTTAGGTACACTTAATGGTATTACTGAGGTAGAATAAGAAGATATATGAAGCTCACTGATTGCTGGGCATCGCTATTACGTGCCTCAAGTTAGCAAAATATGTTGGTCCGTATTTCTCAATAGTTGTCTGCTGGGCAAACTATTAAGCAGTGCTAGCAGCTCTTGAAGGGAAGCTGGATTATTTGGATTAAAATGTAATTCAGTATTGAGATTAATTACATAAGAACATGAAGAAAATTGGGGGATGCAGAACCATGTGAAGTGGGAGGAAGTGTCCCCACTGGTGAAGATGATGAGAGATATAGTATAGAAAATGTTACATTTTGCTATAAAACACGTTTCCTGGTAGTATTTCTGCTGAAATCAGATTTTGTGTTACAGGGATGAGCTCCAATAATTATTAATTATGTAAACTCGTACTGTAAACTCACTGTGTTGTGAGCATGGCAAATTTGTTAACTTATTTTTTGACTAACCGATGCTTTTACTAATATTTAAAGATGGTAGATGTAGAGAAAGAATAAGATAGTTCTTCCTTTGTTCTGCCTCAGTAACAGTCCTATTGCCTTTTTGCCTAGGGAGCTAGAGAGTAGTCTTGGTCATTTAACTCATATCTTCAGCATGCCCATGCAGTGCAGCACATTTTTGCCTCTTGGTTATTAAGACAGGCCATAAAAATCCATTTTAAATGGCAACTTAAGGAATGCATCCTTGTCAATAAACATGAATTTGTAGCCCTTGTCATCTCTGATGATTAAAATATATGGTTCCATAACATAAAATGGTCTTAATTATTCAAAGTGCTCTATTCTGATATTTTTTTGTATTTATACACACGTTTTCTTTTCCTAGGTATCTTTTTAATGCTGAAATGGGCATACTAATTGTGAACTATGCAGTAAGAAGCTCCTTCTAAAATATGCAGTAACTTATTTACCGGAATTTTACAGGCAGTGTACTTCAAAGCTTCTTTTGCCTCTCATCACATGAACAAACCTTGCAAGTCTTATTGCCAGCTCAGGATTCTGCACAGTAACAGCGACCCTGAAGCAGCCCCACCGTTAGCCAGCGCACAGAAATTGGCTGGCCACCCACAATGGGAGGAGAGACCTCGCTTACCAGAATTTGTTCACAGTTATGCTTCCGGCAACTGGCACTTCCATGTCACTCGGAGCTGTCAGCTCTGTGTCTTCAGACGAAGCTCCATGAGTGGTGGCAGAGCGAACTGTAGTCTTAATTTTCAAGTATGAAGAGCCACCAGTTACTTATGTATCTAAATGGCAGAACCTAGCAGGTCACTTCCTGTGACCCTTTGCTTTAAATCATTAGGCTTTCCAAAAGCCCTAGAAAGCAATGGGAAGTAGTTTGGGGTAGAAAAGTTTTATTGTTGTTTTTGGTGTGGGTTTCCTTTTCATTGTATCATCTGATTTTTGTCCTGCCATAGGAACATGAAAGATGGGATGTTTCTGTCATTGCTTACAATGAATGACTGCTTAAAGGGACTGTCAGAGATTGCAAGACAAATCTCTGACCCTCCTTAAGACTGTTATAATCTGAAGAAGAAAGTCTTTTAATAGCTAGGTTTTTAGAGAGTTTGTTTTACTTTGTAAGGAAAATTATTGATTCATGGCAAGACTACTCCTTTATAACAGTTTGATCAGACTTTCAACTCAGTATTTTTTATATTCTTTTGGTTATTAGTTTAGGCAAATATTTAACTATGTGTTTAAATGATGCACTGTTTTTCTTCATTTTAGACATGTTTTCCTGAATCAGAGCCTTGAGTCTAGTGACAATTAGTACAAATTCCAGAAATGTATTGTCACCAGTGAGATTGCTGTGTACCAAGATGTATGAATGTAGACGTTAAAGGGGAGCACAAATAATGTGTTTTTTAACAGCTCCATTCACCAAAGAAGCAGTGGGAAGTCAAGGTTATTCAACAGAAATGAATAAATGCAGCCTGGAAAGGTATTTATTTTCCAAACTGCAAGAGAATCTCAAAAACAATAGGGCTAACATAAAAAAAAAGCCCTAAATTGCTTGATTACGTTTATTAAAAATATTTGAAACTCAAAAAATAGCATTTGATAATGAAGAAAATCCTCTGGAGTTGTTTGACATGGTGTTTAGGGAGCACTGGGAGAATTGTACTGGGAACTGTTCTCTGCTGCCATTGCAAAAGTGTGTAGGGCATTTAATCCTGTTACTTGCCCTGTCTGTAGACATGCCATTGGTTTCTTTAGAATTTCTTCAAAGAACAAGGCAAGAAAGGCTTGGGGTGATTGTGAATCTTCTTTAAAGAATGTTGGTGACAGAACTACATTCCTGTTACCTGTTTCATCCTACATAAAGGGAAATTAGTGGTAAATTAGTGGAATTTACAGCAAACCTATATAAAAGTAAAATAAAACAAGAAGACTATCTCTCCACAGATAAGACTGGAAGTATTGACACACAGTCCAAGCTGATGATAGGCAGCCAAAGGCATGGAGCAGGCTCTGGGTGGCCCCAGCTTCATGGTGCTGTCCCTTAGCTTGGCTCAAGACTGAGCTGTTTGGTGCTCGCACAGCCCAGACTGCTTAACCAGTCTGTCTTAATAGCAGGCAACCTCAGGGCTCTCCTTGGAGGTGTGACTTTGCCAGAAAGGCAAGTGGCTGGTTATCACTGCAGACGTATACAAGGGGATCGTGTRGGCCTGAGACTTCTCTTGCCTGACACTACTCCTAAAGTATGCCTTAGGCTTGCACCTGAGTTTATGCTCTCACAACATAGCTTTGAAATGTATTTTGAACTTGAACACAGSTCCAAGTTTATATAGCTAGCTTAAAAAAATCTTGCATTCATGTTTGGAACTTGAAGCATGTAGGGTGGGAAAGGCCATGAACTAATCAAATACAGAACAAAAGCAAATCAGAACGGTTTATCAGAGCACCACAATTAGGAATGTGACATTTTGCTGTTTAGATGGCCAGTGAAGTGGCAAAGATGTCTCTTACCCACTGCCTGCTTTGTGGTAGGTGCCAGCTCACAGCTGAAGTACAGGTGTATGAAATGCCTGACACATGCTTGCCAGATGTCACTCAAGATATCGGACCCTATTAAAAAATAAGAAGCCATATTATTATGTTAGAAAGGGATGTGTTAGGATTGTTGGTAAGGTAAAGATTAAAATCGATAGAAGCATTGTGTCCTTCAGAATAATCTCTCTTGTATTATCTGCCTTTAATTAAATCTGGAGTGGCTTAAATTTTTAGGGACATCTTTTGGGTTTATGTTTTAATTGTAAAAATGGCTAATTCATGTATAGCTTAGTCATGTTACTATTCCAGGTTACTTTAATTGGAGTACTTATGTAAGTTCAGGAAGCAGGATTTCATTCCATCTGGTGATTACTTATTTACTTACATTAATCATAGAGTCAGAAAACACAGAATTAAAAAAGTAACTACTGGAAACTTGATTGAACATACTAGAGAAATTAATTTGACTAAATGTGTCCATATGGAGCCTGAAAATTTCAACGCACTTCAAAAAATTAATATAGGAAACAAACAGAGAACTACACATGCTGGGATTTTCCCAAGAAACATGATTTTTCCTATTATTTTAACTGCCATATATATAAAGCTGCTTTTGAAGCTATTTACATGTTATCATTTTTATAATTCATGTATTATATGTACTTAATGAAATTGAAGCTATTCCCTTTCATTCCACTGTGAATCTCTAACCCAAGTTAAATACTTAAAAAGACCTATTATGTGACCTTAGGCACTTAAAAAAAAAAGAAAAAGAAAAGAAATAAAAACTTTCTACCCGGTCATATTAAATTCTGCAGTAAAATATTTTCAGACTTAAGCAGGTGCATAACTCATCTGAGGAAGAGCTACGCATACGGTAAGCAACCTTTGAGAAGCTGGGCACTTTCCGGCTTATTAAACATGTCATTCTGATATCTTTAAAATGCACTAGGGTGACCTACAGATCATTAACGAGCAGCAGATAATTACTGAGGAGCCTCTCCTAAATCAGCAACAAGCCTACAAGTGGACAAGTATACAATATACTATGACCATCCAATCTGCTGTTCTAGACATGGAAGCCATTTTGTATTCTCTAACAATTTGGTTTGCCAGTAATATACTGAAATTCACTGAGTGATTTATACTGGCACAATGTATCAGATTACAGCACAAACAGTGGTTTTTGCTTTATTGTTATGGACATTTGGATTACACAAACAACAGGTTGCAATGGTATCCTTTTAAAAGTCCAGTGGTATGCGAATGTGCACATGTGCACAGCAGATCACTAGTTATCACAGTAAAGGCAGTCTCCACTTCTGCTATATGTTTTCCCAACTGATATGCCTTTTTTTTTTTTTTTTTTTTTGAGGTTGTCATATGGTATAACACTTTTACTAGTTGACTCCTCCCACTTTTCTTCAAACCACATCCTGATTTTTGGCCTCAGAAACCAAACATATGCACAGCTTGCAGAACAAAACATGATATTGTTTCTGTATAACATCATACCAGCTGGGATATAAATTCTTACAGACAATTTTATGCAAATGAAAAATACCTACATTAAGACATTTTCCGTAGTTATGCAATACATACCACAGTAGAGCATATGGTCTAGAGTCAGAGATCCTCACATATAACTATAACAAAAGCCCCAAGTCAGGCCTCAGATCTTCAGACAATGTAATTTTGGATATATTATTCTAATTTCTCTCCATTTTATTTCTTCCTTTTTCTATTCTATTCTGGTTTTCTGAAATCTAACAATAGCTACTTAGCCTGTATGTTGAAGACCCTTACATTTTATCTGCTTGATATTTACTGGGCATTGCTACCAATCAAGTTCTTATTTAACAAAAGGACAGCTAATATTTTGTGAAATTATAACTTGTATCTTGAATCGAAGATATAACAATAGGAAGAATTCATAATTTTGGGGATAATTTATTTCAACAATTATTATTTTCATTATTAGAAAACTGCCTTATTTCTGATATGAGTTTACCTGTCTTCAGTTTCCGGACTCTTTTTTTCTTTATGTATGCTATTCTCCCTTGAGGATAAAAAGCCTTGGCATATAAGGGTTTTCTCCTGTGATTTATAAACTTTAATCAAGTCACCCCTCAGTTCTCCTTTTTGATAATCAAACAAACCGAGCTTATACATTCACAGCAAAGAATTTTCTCCAGCTTTCAAATTAATTTTGAATCCAATTTTGTGACATCTCCATTTTTTTTTCACCATTGCCTTTAAAACGTAGACCCCAGAGCTACAGGAAGTATTCCAACAATTGCAGCAGGATTCAAAGATTACATTAGCCCTTTTATGGAGCTCCACCGTGGGATCCTATGGTGAGGCTGGTCCACTGTGGCCCTGCAGAGTCAAGGTATGCCAAGGCTCCATGCTCCAATTTTTGGGTGACATTCCTTTGGTACTGAACATGCAACTTTGCACTTGTCTCTCCTGAAACACTTCTTCTTTCAGTTGGCCCAACTTAATAAAAATCTCCTCTATCCTGATCTCATCATTATGTAGCACTCAGCTRATCTTTCTGTTATCCTCAGATTCTTAACATGATAATTTCTATATGCATCTCCAGATTACTCATGGAAATACTGAATAGCACTGGGCCTAGCGCTGATCCCTGTTGGATGCCATTAGATACAATTCAGTGATAATTTTCTTCTTAAAATATTTTTGATGATCTGATATCCAGCTCTTAAAGAATTGAAATTGTGAACACTGATGTGCTGTAGTAGTTTCTTTTTAAATCAAAATATGAAGTGTTTACCAATTTTCATTATGCTTTTATCAGTTAAACCAGAAGGAGATGATTGTCCCACAGCTAGGTGAAAAATCTGTTGACCGTATAGCAAACAAAACTCCTATAACTCATATTCTTCAATTTGTTATGCACATGTAACTTCACTTTACCTTTGCAAAACAGTCCATGTATGAATAATATAATTCATGTTTCAGACGGTAGCGACTCTGATTTGTCTGACATGCCTATTTTAAAATGTGTCTGGACTTTTTGAATTTATTGAAAATGGCTTTAGGAAGTTTACAAAAGTGGTGCAAAATACTGGTTTATGCACTTTGCTTAGTTGTTCTTAACAGATCTTGCTAACAGTTTATCTCTCCTATGGATAATGTGTAATTTATAATTTGCAACAAAACATAAAATTTATAAAATTGGACAAGAATCCTTAGCTAACTCTTAATCTGCACATTGGCAGACATACCTTATATTCATTTCTGTCAGTAAGAGAGTCAGCATTGCATCTATTATGTTGGCAGATAAAGGTACATCCACAGTCCTCTCAAAACTTTACTAATGTCATAAGTCCTTCGCTCCCTCCCTCCCTCCCTCCCTCACCAGTGTTTAAGGGAATTTAGTAATGTATTCAAAAGGTATGTGAGCATTTTCAAAGTAAAGGGAAAGGAAGGGATGAGCTTTGAGGTGCGGAGGCTGGTTTAAAATGTCTCCCTTTCTTTTTTAGACCCGCTTTCTTTCCAAAAGAAAGCTCTGCTGAAGTTTGTTAAAAAGAAATTTCCAAGCAGTTTATTCATTTTTATTTTATATAAATCTCAAGCTTTTGGAATTATTGGACTTTTCTGTCTTTGTATAGGTCGAATATCACAGCTAATAGCACAGTAATAATTACATGTCATTCTCTTTATCCTCTTTGTGCACTGCCAATCAGCAAAGGTGTCTCATTTCACACATCATTTGCAACGTCCTACGGTAATACCAAGTATTTTGGGGAATAGTTTTTGAATGTAGTCATTAATCTCCATTTTTGGGATGTGTAGTTCCAGATTCTGGACCCACTTCTGTAATTATTCTATGTACAGAATTCTAGTGAAGTCAATGAACTCGCAAGACTGTGCTCAGATCCCAAGAGAAAGAGAGTACAGGTGACTTTTAGCTAAGTTACAGGTAGGCTTTCCCAGTCCTGCAGCTGGACTGCACTTGCCACAACCCACCATAGGGAAGCTGGTTACCCTATCTGTCTGCAGACAATGACCCGTGGGGTCACTACAACAGGTGGGAACTGGGGTTCACAGGCTCTTCTGGACATTCTTCCCATATTGTAGAGTGAAAGAAAGCTATTCTCATGGTCTTATTCCATTCACGACAGCTTGCACAAAGGATCACTGTTAATTCCTACTGAGGCAAAGCAGCCACAAGTCAACAGTGATCCAGGCCCAACTTCAACACTGAGACAGCTTGTGAAATTGAAAAACAGGAACAAAACAAAAAGTACTATATGTGTCTGTGAAATCTTATCAACCCTGGCAGAGATATTTATTGCTCACTGATGACTGAGAATCTCCTCTTGCCCAGGGACTAGCTGCAAGTTAGTAATGGAGTAAAAATGTGGGGTGAGGAGAGAATGACAGTCTATCGCTGATTACTCTGATGTCACGCTTTGGGAAAGGCAGCCAGAAATGTGCAACTCATTCTGCCTTTAGAATCAAAGGCATCTAATTACAATCTCATTTTGTTAAAATGCAGTGCTAATGACTTGCTTGTGCAGTAGCTGGATACCACATTAACTGCCATACAAGCTAAGTTTTTCCATTTTAACAATCCTAGTCACAATATCTGACTGCCTGTGCATAAACCTTTACCAGTTGTTGCTGTGTGTCATTGGAGAGTAGAGATGCAGCAGTTCCCACTAGGCAGTAAAAGAGAGAGGAGTCACTGACAGATTTACTTTGTGCTAAGATGTCCTACCTCACTTCAGAAGGATTGGTTTGACTCATTCATAAATACTTGTCTTTTGAAAATGAAACCACGATCTTCAGTACAGATTATTCTGTGACACCTCAACAGAGGTTAAGTCCTGTTCTCTTTTGCAGTGACTTCCTCTTAGTYCTTTTTAATTTTTGCTGTCTTTTTTATGCTGGTACTCAGCTGTTTGTATCTTTGAATTCTTTTTATACCTGCATTGCTTCTGCATGTTTGATATAAGTTATACATCATCTTTCAAAGCTTTATTACCAACTGTATGTATACACATTTTTGGAGCTCTCATTATGTACAAAATCTTATTTTAGGATAAGGGTTATTTCTATTATCTTCCAAGCATCCTGCTGACAGCAACTGTACTGTTAAATATCAAGGGTAGCTTTTTTGTTCCTATCTAAGCCTTTCCTTCAGCAGATGCCAAATTAAGCACATGCATAGGTGATATGCATTGACAATTGCTATTATCTGATGATACTCCATGAAATCCTCTTCAACAAATTCTGCATGTTCTAATCTGTTAATTATAGCAAGGGCTATACTATTAAATATTTATCTGAAAGGAGTTCTCTGAAAGTACAGAAATGATGATAGCTTTCTAAAAAGCTGTGTTTTGGCACACAGCAAAGACAGACTTTATACCAGGCCACATTTTTCACATGGCATTAGATGGCTCCAGAATTTGATATGTTTGCTTCTCTCCTACATGTCTGATGCAATCTATTACATGTGTAATTCTATTTCTGAGTATATTCTTTCTTCAAATGTGAATTGCAATAATTCTTTCACTGTGGTTGGTACTGTGACAATGCCCATCCTTCTAAATCTATATAGCTGGCATTTGCTCCAAGTGCAGAGCAGAGCACTTGTCTCCCCAGGCCTCCATCAGTTGTTTTCAATAGCCTTTCATATGAAGTGGTGTTACTATAAGCTGTTGTGTCAAAAATCAGACAGGATCTTAAACAAAGCAATGTGTGTATCAAGCTATTCGCACACAAATGGTATTCAGAGTACATCAAGAGGAGAATGAGGTCTGTAATTATTATTTTTAAGAAGCATGGAGGGCAGCCAGAAGAACTGAAGTAGGAACCTTTCCAAGTATATATCCTGAAGAAGAAAAAGGGGTAGTAATAAAACTAAACTTCCCCCTGCAAATAAAAGAATTGTTGGATGGATGAACTCATTAGCTAGGTGCTGGGGGCCAAGTGGTTCTCTATGTCCTTCTCATTACATCCAGGCCATGACTATGTTCAAACTGTATCCCAAATCAGAACACTACCTGGGAATATTAGTGAGCTGAAAAAGAAACCAATAAAACTGTTATGGTCCCAATGTCAGTATGAAAATCAGGACCGTGATCTATTAACTGCTCTAGCAAAAGTTATGTCAGTTATAATTTCTGCTTCTTAGAGATGCCCTATATATTCAAAGAACTCTCCACAAGTTCACATTCAGTTCTGCTGGGCTCCAAAATTGGGAAAATTCTCTGATGTGCTTGATATCCATAGATTGCATTGGGAAAGATACAGTCAAGAAGCCAGCCTGTGYCCCAGTCTCTGCTAAGCCTTGGTCTGGGGTACAGGTTTACTTGAACAAGCTGGCATCGGTCCTCAAGAAGCTGTTTGCCACTTGTGTATAGTCAGAGTGTATTGCATATCACTGCTGTCACCTCCTTCCCTAATGTTTGGCATCATGAACTTTAGGAAGAGCAATTGGACGTGCTGACTCCAAAACAGAGTCTGCCGGGTACTTCAGCAGAGGAATCTGTAGCCTTGGTCCTGGGAAGCTGTGCAACAGAGCAAGGACAAGCTATAGCAGATTGTCCTTCTGATTCCTCTCAGCATTACAAATTAAAACAGGAATATGAGGAACCCATATGACTTCATCCTGCAGACCACAAGTGAAGCTGAGTCAGCAAGTGGTGAAGAAAACTACATGTATTTATACTGAATGAGCAATTATTTCTTTTTCATGAAATGTTTATAGCTAATCAACTCAAATAGCTGCCTATCTAATAAATACAAGCTGCATGTAATGCTGCCAAAAAAGCACACTTGAATGGTATATTTGGCAGTGCTAAACAACTCTCAAAACATATTAGATGATCACTGTTTGAGTCAATAGACTGAGAAGATCTGAGCAAGATAAAAACATAATTTTGATGTTTTTATTCATAATATAAATACTATATATTCATAATATATAATATATGATTTTATTCATACTCAAGTGTAGTTCTACTGATTTCAGTAAATTAATGGTGGGAGGAACTGAACCCAAAGCTAGCACTTAGCCATTTCTTTTCTTATGTCCTAATKATGTTCCTAAACTTTCCTTTTTTTTCTTTTTCTTTTTCTTTTGCTAGGAGTGCTTACATGTTCACTGTTTGCTTATGAAACAAAACTGAGCAGAAAGGCTAAGTGATTATTTCCCTATAATTTGCTTGGACAGTGAAAAGAAGCCTCCTACACTTTCAGGGATATCAAATGGATTCCTTATTGAATCCATTTCAGTTTACAAATCACAGAAATCCAGTAACTGTATTTATACATCTAAGTTAAACTCTAAGTTCAACTTCTGAGTATTTTTACATTGTTTATCGTATAAGTGGGTATCCATTTGATACATAACACTGAGGAGTCAGACTTCAATATCTGTATATAATTCTTACATGATTAAAAAAAAAAGAAAAAAAAAGTTCCATGTGCAAAACACACTATGATTAAGCAGATTATGCTTTCAAAGGAGATTTTAAGGAGAGTATAGTTTCAAAATTACCTATTTTCCTATTTGATATCAATTACCTTTTTTCTACCTTTGAACAAATACTGTAGACTTCCTAAACTCTCAACACCTTTACTGTAGTCACTTTACATTGCTCCCTCCTCTCCTCCCCCTCAGGACCTTTACAGAGGTGCAGGTAGCTGGGCACAAAGGTTCAGAGAGCAAAGTTGGGAATAGTAAATTCTATTGGCATTAATTCCTCATGAATTTCAGCACACAGATTTATCTGTGTAACTCCCATTAAAATTAATGAGAATCGTGTGACTCAACCCTCTGCATACTGAGCATTTCCCTTAGTGTACTGAAGAATCTGTACCTAGAGTCCCTAAACAAAATGATGAAGGTGCAGTGATAGTACATCATTTAACTGTCGCATGCATTTAGTGTATTTAGTGTATTATATAGCTTTGAAGAAATCGATCTATAAAAGCAACTTTTGCATCAGAAATCAAAGGTCCCAGAGAAAGTTTAATTAGTATTACAAATTTGAATGAGTTTTTCATAATAATGATGAAACAGACTACTGTATTTGCAATTTACCCTCTAACTATAAAATTTTGAACTTAAATAGCCACAAGGAATGCAATAAATGAAACATTTTTGAGAACAGTGGTTTAAGCTTGGTCTTTTTAATCATTTAACCTTATTTCAAATGACTGCCTATTAATAGGCCATTAATATAAACATTATTTTAAAATGAGATTTCCAGGAAAGATTAGACTTGAATAAGCTACAGTAAGAATAGGTAAAAGCTAATGAGACAACTTTCCAAGGAATAATGATATAAATAATATTTAAGATGTTACACGCAAGCAATTTGAAAATAAATTCTATAATTTACCTTTGAATTGCATATACATTTCTATGTCAGTATTTAGAAGTCCGCTGCCTTATTAGGAAGCTATATAAGCATGGGAACATAGGATCAGGCTCTTTTGGGCAGACAACATAATGGAATAAACGGATGTTCTTTCCCTGGTCCTAATGGCACAAACTCAAGAGCTTCAGAATCCTGCCAGAATCCCCTGAATTCCTTCCTTTCTCCCTCYTCCTTCCCTTTTCTCCTCCACCTCGCTCCAGAGCGTCTTCTGCCCTTATATTACAACTAATGGCTAACTCCTGTGAAGTTGGGGGCTTCCTCATATGTCACTGAACTCAAGGAAAACTCTCCAGTTATAGCCTCTTCAAGACTGTTGTCTTTCTATTTATTATGAAGAGGTAAGGATTATGTTTCTTAACTTTATGCTATGAGACAAACTGAAAAAGATAACTTTTTTTTTCAGTACTGTATAAGAGTTACCATATTAAACATTGGGAAATTAATATTTGAAGCCTTCATTTTTACTCATACAACATGTCACTAAATTAAAGATGTTGATGAGGTTTAAGGTCAACTAGTACCAAGCTGCCTACTGTCCTCATAAGGGAAGGGTGCTTGTAGACTATAATTGCTTGAAGGAAATAAGAATATTTGCTTATTATCAGACTTCATTCAAGTTCCTCAGATGGCCTTACAGATTTTAATTACTCAACTTCAGTTCTCTTATGTGTGGCAAAAATAGATAAATAGGACCCACTTGACTCCTATTGGAATAATCTTCTCTGGAGAAGGTGGGAGTGGGCGAAATGGAAGAATTATCTCTTTTAGGAGTGCATAGCAACAATATACTGTATTTTATCACAGGAAGTGGAAAATTACAGTATCCAACAGAATCTTCAGAGGCAATCTAGGTACAATTAGATGGGATTTAAATTACAATCAGAGTTGAGATATGTCCAGATCATAAACTCTCTTTCACAAAACACTAGCTCTTTTTTACAACTTGCAAAAAGGCCATTTTTTTTGTCTCATTTAATAGATAACAGCATTAGCTGCACAGAACTCACTAGGCCAAACCAGCTTATTTGTTTAGTTTTGACTCAGGAAAGGCTATCACTTCTTACCACGTTCAGCAATATACTTTATTTTTCCATAGTTTAATGGACTGAATACAGGAGCAACTGCCAGGATCCTCCTCTTTTTAGTACTGTCTCCGTCACTAATATGAAGTGTACCCTTGGCTATTTCAACTTCAACTCTATTTTGTCATTACCATAAACAGTATAATACATGTTGTTTTTTCAGTTATGCTGAGAACTAGTTGGTGCAGCTGTTTGCATACTACTTTGACTAGACAAGCACAATAGAAATATTTTTATTATAGCTATTATTGTTTTCAATAATACCTTTACTGAGTGTATTTTCTACTTCAAGATACATATTCTCAGAGAACCAGACTTATTTGGTTCTGCCATTCTTAAAACTACTTGAAGTCTGGGAGAGAGATAGTTCAGGTATTTTTTTTGTTTGTTCGTTAGATACCCTTTTTCTTGACACATTTTTCCCTCTATTGATTCCCAAATACTGCACTATATATTGTGGTTTACCTGATGGGAAAGGATTGTGACAAAAGATATTTTYGTTGAAAGCAGAAACAGAGGTTTTACCATCAGATCAAACTATTTTATAAATAAATTCATCATCACCATAATAACAAACAAAATATCTTATTCACCTACCACAGAATTCTGAGTTTTGTCCTAATGTGCCTTCCATTTTTCCCTCTTTATATATGTATATGTATATATATATATATGTATGTATATCATATGACATTTCTGAAGAAGTTCAAGATTTAATTGTCTCTCATGGTCTTCATGATCATGAAAGCAAAATTAACAAACAGACAAAGAGGAAAATGCATTCTTTGAATCCAATATTTGGGCATTAGCCCCAAATGTTTACTAATTATGCCCTTAAGTAACACTTCAGGATCAGAGAAACTAAATGGGGGAAAGAATGCAAAGAAAAAACAACTGTTCTGCTTTGAAAAATTGAAATAATTCATTCAATTAAAAAGCTTTTAATAAAAGTCCATATTTGAGTTCAAGTTGCCCATGGGAAGGTCTAATTTGTACTGGCCATTAATGAAAGCTTCACATGACTATTACGGAAAAACTGACGAGTTACCACAGCAACCTAAGTAATGCTTGTTAATATATATATAAAACAATGTAAACTAGATACATATAATGCACCCTAAATTCTTCTTTTATAAGGTCGAACTTTGTAGAATGTTAATAGGTTTAAAAGAGCTGTAATTTCAGCTACTAATACATTCYTATGTATGTTTTTGTATGAAATTTCTTACTTTTGCAGGTGACAAGTCTGCTGTTTGATTAAATGTGAACCAATTTCTGTCAATAAGTTGGCCATTGTAATACTTTCATGCTCACTGCATTTATTGTGAACAAAATATTTCCTAAACTGGAACTTAAATAGCACATTCATACAATATAAATCAGATTAACTTCCAGGACTAGTTCTAAAACAAATGAAGCTCAATTAATAATTTTGAGCACTTACATAATGCTTTTCTCATTTAGAACACTTCAGCGTTTCAGTTATAAAGGTGAGGTAAACATTATAATATCCCTTTGGAAAGGTGAACAACTCTGAGAGACTAACACGCATTTTTTTTCAGATATGTCTACTTCTAGTGCTTCAATTTTTTTGGCTCCTTGCTAAAAATTTACCAATAAACATTCCATATTAGATCCCATATCACAGACACTTGTAAAAGTATATTTACTTATCTTAATCAAAGTCATATAGCAGGACAGCAGCAGAATAAGGGAGAAGAACAAGCTTTCTTAATTTAGAGCTCTATCCCAACCACTGGATCACAGCTATCTTTACATAAACCAAACCCAATGGCTTTTGTATAAAACTCCCAGTTTTGTCACAAGATATTTGTAAAGGTTATGTAGGATGAACTGATCCGTGGTGTTGCATGGATTTTTTTCTTAATTATCATAAAAATGACTGTAGAGCAGAGTTTATTATATGGTGCTATCAAAATGTTTAGAGTAATCACTGTAAAACATTGAAAAGTAACACAACCATCATTTTTTCCATCAGTGTCTTAATTTTAGCAATATCGTTGGTAAAAGACTTATTCATTTTGACTTTTTTACAGCACTGGTAACATGGCCATTGATTTCAGCAGGAGATTTCAGCACAACAATTATTACAAACTTCCCAACGCAGTTATTACAAATTAATTTAAATTTTAAACTGCATCACTATCATCTTAAACTTATATCTTGGAAAATTATAAAGTCAGAGTAAGATTAGAGCTTGTGGTTAAAATTATATCTGTAAAACTTCCACTGCTTTTAAAAAAATGATGCTATTTTTGCCTATTAAGACCCAGGAACTGAAGAAACTGAAACTCTCCTAACCTAGAACAGTCATCCCTTTCATTACAAGAAGGTGGTCCTGTCTTATATTTGGGTTTCTTCCTAGCTCCATTTCTTCAAAATTCTCCTTTTTTATTGTTTTGCACCCCTAATTAGCCAGTTTGCCAGACCTGAATTTTCTGTTCTGAATCCTTATTTGCTCTTTGCCAATCCACACCCTTTCATAACATCTCTGAATCTCTGATTTCACACTTGGGAGGCTTCCTTCATTTTCTTTTTTTGCTGTTCTTCTTTTCTAGGCTTCTTTTCTCCAGCAGCACAGGTCTGTTTGCTGCCTGTCTTTTTAATTGGAGATGTCCATCTCTGTTGGTCCACTTCTCAAATGRTTGTGGATGGTTTTTAACTTCCCCCGCTCCCAGCACTGCTGTGCTCTTAGTGCGCTCTGGTATATGCAAGACACAGCTCAGTACTCTTTAAGCCTATTTCTGTTGTCTCCTCTGTCACTGTATGCACACGGGGTTCCCAGCTTGCTAATTACCTGCCAGTTTGACCAGTTTCACTCTTGACTTGGCGCTGCTGTTGGAAGTAGTGTGCATGCTGGGAGGCTGTTTGAGTAAGACAGCTCTGGGGTGGCTTTTTTGTCATTGTTTGTTTTTTGTTTGTGTGTACATTTCAAAGATAACAACCCTGTTCCTACATGGACGTTCTTCCTCTGGTGTCATTTTGACTTCTGTGTGGCTCTGTTGCTTAACTCAGACATGATCTACCTTGCAGTCTTGAGTCTTTATAGTCTTAATAATTGTTCTGTTCGTCAGTGCCTACCTTGTGTTCTGGGCTTGTTTTTCATCCTCGTAATTTACTTTGCCTTATGCTGGCCTATCTTTGTGGCGCTTACTAATCCAGTTTGATTTATACAAACCACTGCTCAGAATGGTATTGCATTCTTCCTGCTATTATTAAGAATAGCAGCCCTAATATCTTCCAGGAACACTCTAACCTCTGTTCATGTTTCCACATAGACATTGGCACTTTTATTGGGTCTTGATGCATTCAGTAGCACCTAGAATACAACATGTTCTCTGCAAGTTTATGTTCTGAAATATATAAAACCTCCATCATATTAATTTTGTGATTTTGAAAGTTTTGTTATTCCCAGGCAGCCAAATGCTTGCAAAAGAAAATATTGTATGAATCTTCCAGCAGTCACAGTGTTGCCTCTTAAATGTGCAGTGCATRAGATGGTTGGCATAGCCCTAAAGATTTTTCAAGCTTGCCAAAATCTACCTCATCAAGAGACAAAAGTAATTTGCCCATTGCTAAAATTTAAAATAAAATGTAGAAATGGATGCTCATATTTATATACCACTTACTTTTCCCTGACTCTGCATTCCCTAACACAGAGATGACAGACCAAAGAAGAGAAGAAAATTCCCAAGAATTTTTATTTACTTTTTACAGTGGATTTTTGGCAGGTGGGCTACAGAGAAATGACATTATATACGGGTATAGGATTCAACAAAGATACAATTTCTTCTATAATCTGCCATGACAGTTTGAAAATTCTAGGTCTTAATTGCTTACTATATATAATTTCACTTGCTCCCCCAATCTAAAAATATACAATCGAATAGTAGCAGAAAATGCAGAACAACAGAGGTGACAGAGAATGAAAGTATTCTTCTATTATGCACACAAGTATATTTCACTAGAAAAGAATCAATTAACATAAACCATGAAGAAAAAGAGATATCCTAATGTTGTTCCAAGATCTACTTTAGCAGTTCAGGGCTAAGAGCCCTTGATCAGAAAAATCTGGCAATTGCTTGAAAATAATGTACTTCACTAAGACGTCCATACTATATTTGTATTTAAGAAAGAAAAATGGTGTTAAGTAGACTTCTGCACATTTCCCATAAATTATTTGAAATTATTATACTCTGTCCTTTCCTACATGTAGGAATATACATATACATATACATATATACTGGAGTTTTGTCTGTAATCTAACTTCTGAGGATTTAAAGAAAATATGTCTTTACATACACTGTATTTCAGATTTTCTCACCTACCATTTCCAAAAAAAGGATATTCAACTGTGCTCTTCCCCCTTCAGAGCAGGGCCTTTTAATTTTCATTACTCCTTTATGCTGGATTGAAATTATTTCTGCTTTTACACTTATTTTTCCTTTTATTGGCTTACTTGCCTTTCCACACCCTATTCCTATAGTCATAAGCACAAAGAATGTTCTTATAATAGTACTAAAAAACCCTGAATTCCACTAGTTTGAATACTTCGTTTCTGGCATAAAATAAGCCATGGCCTTCTCTCTGTCCAAGGAGCAAGAATTCTGAACTGCTTCCAAACCCAGATCTTTTCTGTGGCAATAAAGTCTTCTCTGCATCCAAGATATCAAACTGTCAAGCTATTGTTTTTTAAAAGTCAGAATTGAGGAAATACATCTGATTTAAATAAATCAGGCTGTTTGAACGTGCCTAAAGGAATAGTGCAAATAAGTCACTGTTTTACTGCCTCTTAATGCAAGTCCAACTCAGTTCATTGGACAAAGCATTTTCGAAGATGTCGCTTCTCTGTTTATTCACACACACTTGGAAAGTCAGGAAATTATTCTAGAATATGGTTCTCATTATGGTCTAGATGTGAAATTCATTTTGTGGTTGCTGTTCACTTTGAAATTGCTGTAGTTTGTATAGGTTAATCACCAGTCTTCCTATTTAGTACTCACCTACCAAAATCAAAATACCAGAGAAATTTTCATATTATCTTGGACTTGATTTATTCAGTAGTTTTAATAAATTTTATTGGAAGACATGTAGTTTAAGGTGTAGGATTTTTTAAAAAGTGCATATCTAACTATTACTGATGTCTTCTTCMCAACATTTATATAAATAAATTCAGCAAAAATTTTATTTATGATTTTACTAAAGTGTTTATCCTTTGGCTGAAAATGGTTGTGTTCTGCTGGATATTATCTGAATATGGCTGTCAGCATCAACTGTTCCTGTTGAAGAGTTTAAAAGTTTTACTGAATCAGCTCAGAACATTATGGGGCTTACAATGGATTTGAGCCATCCAATTTAGCAGTTTCAGTTTAAAGGAGGGTGTCACAGTAAACATTTCTGGCAATAGTCATATAAGATTTAGCACAGTAGGAAAGGAAGAAATCCCTGATTACCAGAGGCAAGATCAACATATAATCTTTTCATACATTTCTTGAGCTTGATGTCAAATGCAGATACTTTTAGTTCTCATTACTGCTGCTGCAAAACTTCATAGTTCTCATATTTAAAAGCATTCTTCCAATTTCTACTTGAATTCATTTATGTTTAGTTGGATTTCATTGTTCTTTAGTTTAAATTGCTCTCTTCTCCTGGTGTATAGTGCATTTACAAAGAACATCTGTATTCCCTCAGCTTCCATTTTGCTAAGCTAAATAAGTTAAGGTGCTTTTCAGTTGCCTGAGCTTCTTAACATTTCTTCTCTGTTTCTCTGCAGCACTTGTGGCTTGTATGCAACTGTCTTGAAACAGAATTGTACATGCTATTGCAAAGGCAGTCTTGCCAAGACCTTGTGCAAGTGGTACTCTTACCAGTACTGGAAAACTTCCCAGTGCATCCTAGGATTAAACTTGCTTTTTCCATGGCAGCATCACTCTGGTGGTGATAATCATCATGTGATTGACTGACAAACCCAAGTCTTTCTCCTCCTGTACTATTTCCAACTGATGAGCTCACAGCTTATAGCAGAAATTCTTGTTATTAGTCCCCGAGTGCATGACCTTACACTTTGTACTATTAAATTTCATCTTGCTTCTATTACTGCAGTTGTCAAGGTCATCTAATTCTTCCTGTATGATATTCCAGTTCTCCTCTGTATTGACAACACCTCCAAAGTTTTTGTCACCACCAAATTTCATTAGCACTTTCCTAGTATTTGTGTCAAGGCCACTGATGAAAATGTTAAATAACACTGGTTCCAAGACCAATCCTTGAGGAGCACCACCAGTGATTCCCCAAACTGATAGAATCCTTTCAACACAGGTCATGTCTGTCTTTTGGTTAAGCCATTTCCACAATGTTACAGTTCTTGTCTTAATTACCCAGTTTAACTGATAGTTCCATATGCAGTCCTGCAGTGAAGTGAAGATTGATTAGATCCTTTTCATCGTGGAGAAATATTTATAAATGAAGTGCAGAACTGTGACCTAAGAAAGGCAACTCAGTTAAACTAGGCCTGCATAACACCCAAATTGTTTACAATGTCAGACACGAGAAGACAAAATCTGACCATAGATATAAGCATAAAATCTACTGAGAAGCATTCAATAAGTAGAAATATCCCTAAAATACTGATCTGCAAAAAACAAAACCTTTTGACATCGCAAATAAGTGCTTAGGTATTCCCGGCATAACTATACTCCTATATCCAAACAACACTTCTTTACATTCACTCAGTATAACATCATTATTTAAGCAATAATGATGCAGCGGTCCATTATCATTTGGTTGTTCAGTTAATGAAGTGCCTGAGGTGAAGACCACTGTTTTACTTACCCAACATGAGTTTTTATTAAGAAACAAGCATTCGTCTTGATCATGGCACCAATTCAGCATCTACTAAATTGACAATACTATCCATGAATAAGTTTCTATCACAAAGAAAGTGGTATCTGCTGTCATCTGACAAGTATATTTCATTCCCTACCTAGATTCAACAACTGAGATTCCTTTAGTGCAGAATATCTGCTCCTTTGCTTTACAGCAGTAAAATATGTTTGTATCATCAACAGTTATGTTTTTTGCCCAAATATGTTTGACTTACTGATGCCTACCTTACCCTAAGATTAAGTCCTTTTGCTGACTGTTGCTTCTAAAGTCTAAGTAATTTAACATTTTTCAGGTTAATTTTAATAATTGGGATAATTTAACTGATTTGGTTAAGATAGTGGCCCAAAAGCAGCTGCATTACCACCCAACTGCTGTGGCAGTGAACCATGTCAGAGGGAGGAGGAATTCCAGGCCTAGAGCAGGGAGATTTTAGCTCTGCTTTGTTGTCCCTCCCCTTTCCACCACCTCAAAAAGAATTGTGTAGAACCACTTCTGTAAACCTGGGTAGCCTGGAGGTTCATAAACTCCAAGTCTGCTGAAGAACAGAGTGCCACAGGTATGAAAAATTCACAAGAGAGAGCAACACTAAAGGAGCTCACCCTGCTGATGTGCTCATGAGGAACTCAGTATGGCTGGGAGGGGGATTAAATGAAGTAGAGTGTACTGCAAAATATTTGATATTTTCAAATATCTGTTACTCTTAAGATTTTTTTTTTTAAATCCATGATAATTTAGCAACACCCAGGCTAATTATTGTTCCTTGCTTTTCCACCACCCTCGCCAGAAAGGGTTACTGTTCTGCTGGCTGAAAGTTGGCTCCAATGCTGCTAATTTCTGAATCATTTCTGTTAAATTTGTTCAACTTCTTTATGAAGACCAGGCCCTGTTGTAAGAAAGACATGCCTTTTTTGCTGTTCATAATATTTATGAATAATCACCAGTCCATGGTTGATTATTTCTGCTCTCTTCTGTTATTTTTGCTTAGGGAAAACATCAAATATGTTGATGCTATCACCTTATCCATTTCTACTAATTTACCAGTGGCTTAAAGTTATTTTGTATCAAGCAAAGTGGGCCCTATTCTTTTGCCTAATCCTTCAATCTAATAGCTCCAAAATGCACCAGCAGTTGCTCCAGTTCTAAAGCAATGCATGCCCCATCAGATGAAAGCCTTTCTACAGTATAAGTATATCTGCAGTATTTGTTCAAATTGAAACTTAGATGATGCTCTCTTCACATGCATCAAGACATTTTAMATTTTTGTGATTTAGAGTTAATGTTTTTTTCCAATCCCAGACAGAAAGAGAGTTCTGATTATTTGTGGAGGACAATCCACAATTCTTTTTCATTCATCTTGGAATAGCAAATGTGTATGTTTACTCTGTCATCTGAAAAGATGATACCCTTAAACCACACTATTGAGTCTGTCACGGCTGTGCTAGAGGGAGCCACCCATTTACTGACAGAAAGACTAAGAAAATAAAAAGCTAGGCTTAGAATTTATTTAAATGAAACTAGCCCTGATATGAGTTGCTTTCTTTGTCCAGACAATGGACTAACTAATGATACCTTAACTGCTCACCTATTATGACAAGACTACTACAACTGTGAACACCATTTTAATTTTTAAAAATACTTTTCATCATATTCCTGCTTTTCATTCTAATGCATCTCTAGAATAACACTTTCGAAAAACATTTGTAACAGTGTTGTTTGAAGCTTACTTGAAAATTTAGACTATCTCAAGCAGACGCAGTAGCTCATGGATAATGACTGGTCTTAGACATAACAAATGGCACTTGAGAGATGCCCAGTGGAACTAGACAGACTACCATTTGGATAACTTTTTCATCAAGGTTGACACCAGGAGGGGCTACTATATTATGTGACTGGATTTCCATTATGGACCCTTACTTTTTACCCATCTGTTCTGCACTGTGCCCAATAACTTGTGTTTCGGTAACATATCTTCCAGAAAGGGAATCTGTCTTGATCTGAGGACATTAAAAGATAGGGAAAGTGATCGTACCCTTTGATATCTTGTTCCAGTGGTTATCCACTCATGGTTAACATGTGCCTTAGTTCAGCTTCCAGACATTAGTTCTTGTTATCCCTTTCTTTGCCTGATTAAAGAGCACTTTAGTACTCTGTGTTTTCTTATTGTGAGAGTACTTACACTTTCACAGTTACCTCTCAGTCAAGTCACCACTCAATCTACTTTTTGATAGACTAAACAAACCAAGCTCTTAAAATCTCTCACTGTAGGCATTTTAGCAACCTTGAATCATTTCATGGCTCTTTTTTACAACATCTCCAGATTTTAAAAACCCTCTTTAAACTGTGGACAACATCAATGGATGAAGTATTCTGTTATCTGTCTCATCATTGCCAAATAMAAATATAAAAATTCCAAATCTTGCTTCACACTTGCTTATTTATAGAATTCCATTTGCTGTTTTTGATTCAGAATTGTGCCTGAGCTTACTTCTCCACTATAACACCTATGGCTTCTTCAGTCAGTGCATTTCCAGACAAATATGTCCATCCTGTAGGGTTGGCCTGCATCTTTTTCTTCCATGCATTTTCTGGGGGATTTGACTGAGCTGCAAAATGTTGTTTTTTTTTTTTTTTTTAATGATCCCATTTTACCAGCAATTCAGAGAACACTGTTGTCCTCATCATTATTCACTGATTCTCTAATCTTTCTGCCGTCCACAAATTTTCTAAGAATGATTTATGTTTATATTTCAGCTCATGAGTGAAAATGTTGAATAACACTGGGTCTAATGTTGATCCCTGAGGAGCCCCTTAGGATCACTTCCGTTTGATGATGATTTACCACTGACTAACTCTTTTTTTGAGATCATTCATTTAATAATTTAATTTACATTGTGCTCTGTTAATTTGGTATAGTGTTATCAGTGATCTGAAACAGGATGTTAAAAGTATGCTGGTTACAACGGCAAGAATTCTAAGCATTCTTCGGGACAGAATAAAACATAGGTAGCTGTCCCAGCTGTAAAGCAATGCATCTCCTAACCCATCAGCTGAAAGCCTTTCCATCATATGCAAGCATTTTTGTAATATTTGTTCAAATAAAAATTTATATGGTGTCTTTTCATATCTATCCAGACATTGTATAGTTTTTCCATTTATAAAATAATCTAGAAAGATGAAAATGATAGGCAAGAAATTAAAAAAAAAGTCATTGGGGGATGAGAAAACAAGGCCCAGTTGAGATATACGCAGTGAATAACAGGGCACAAACAGAGGAAGGTGAGATGAAATAAACTGTCTCATTTAGCTCTTATGCTGTCTAGAGAGAGGCAATGACAATGACAATGATGACTAGGGCAAATCATTTTTGAAGACACAAAATTATCATCAGTGAACTAACTATCATAGCCCTTCACAGTTGCTCACAGTCTCCAAAATATGAGTGCATTATAAAGATATACCTATTTCCATTAGAGATCTTTTTCCCTAAAGAACTGAAAATAAATGCAAATTAGAATTTCCTTCTCTAAATGCTCTATGGACAACTAAAAAGTACAGCAGTTTCTACATTAGGCTATRCCAAGAGGTTTCCCTTATCAGAAGTCTAAAAGATCTTGATAGACTGATTGAAAGACATCCTAGAAAATTGATATAGCTATTCAATGATTTTCCCTCCAGCCCAAGCTCGCCTGAAGACAGCACTGACATGCTCAACTAGACCAGCTATTATATTTCTAAGTCAGTTCCTTCTCTAACTTTCTGCCAGTTACTTAAGACTGCATATTTGTATTTTAGGACCGGTGCAAAGAATGATAAACCCTTAAAAAATTCACACAACTTAGCTTTCATCAGATTAAGGTATCTTAGCAACTGGAGTAGCATTTTATCTATCTTCACTGAGATTTGGTGCTTTTTATAATACCCTTGAACTGACCCTGATAGCTGGTGTTTCTATCTTTTATCTGCCCTGAGTCTTTTGAATCACCTAGTTATTGAGTTGTGAAACCCTGCCATCTGTACACGTATACCTAAACTTGCTTATCCTTACCACCCAATTGGGGTCTTTAATAAAGTGCCAGAAAAGACTCACCTAGGTCCTATCTGCTGTATTATGACATCATTCCCAAAGGAGACTTACGGTCAAAATCTGATAATACTAACTTTATTTTCAGCATGAATTTATGATAACTAAGGGCAATTTATAGCYCACAAGCTGACACGGCATCCATTTATTTTTTTTCTCTCTCTCTCAGGTCTTCCTCAAAATGTGTACAGCATTCTCCATTCTTTCCTATTCACTAGCTGGGATCCTTCCATATGACTCATCATAGAGGAGAGAGGCTCTTTTGCCCTTTGTGGTGTACTCCCTCAATGCTGTAGCAGTGGATCTAAATAAAAGGCAGCATGTTTCCAAGCATTTTTTTCTCTCAGGGATCACTTGCTAAAATAGAAACTCAAGTCCACATGGTGATCCTATTTGCTACCTCAGGGACGAATTTTCTTTTACCTCCATTTCTGTATTCCAAAGCTTCATTGCCATTATCCTCTTGCTCCCCATGCACTAACAAAAAGATTTTAATGCATTTATTATGCAGAATCTTGTCTTTTGTGACCTTTGCCAAAAGTGCCCCCAAAGGACTGGCCAAGCTTAATAAGCTCACAAACAAACTATGATGTCAGCCAAGGGCACTACTGGCCAATTGAGCCTGCACCATTGCCCTCTTCCCAAGTCCCCACTTCACACCTGAGATACCCCGAGGTGGGACTGCAGGTGTGTTGTCTCCCTTGGAAAACTATTAATCCTTTTCTGCAGCTCCCAACTAGGCAAACAATCCCTTTTGTGAAAGCTAGAACAAGCACGTGGGCTATACTGCCATTTCCTCTTCCTTAGATAGAGCGTACCTTCCTTTAAGTTCCCCTTTTTCTCACTTTTCAGCTACATTATTTAATGCTTTTATTCTTCTTATTTCATTTATTTTATGTCCTGTAAAAGCTTTGTCATAGGCATGCCAGCTGGGTCATGGGAGGAGAGACGTTCTCTCATCAGATTCTCGTGTTAGTCCATTTTCCTCCTGCCCAGTTATTGTCCAGGTTCTGCAGCGAAAATATCTGCTTTCCCATGCAGTTGTTGATGCTGTGGCAGATTACAACAGCTTTTGTCTGCTAAGCAGGCAACTAAAGAAAAGAGGAAGAGGGATGTACCAGCCTCTTCATTTCACGTATAAAAGATGCAGATAAAGTATGTAATATAATAGAAAGGCATAGCTGGCAAAAATGTGAATTCATTATTGAACAATATAAACTTTTAAAACTCTAAAAGAGGCCATGCTCATAAAAGATAGATATTACAAATGTTAATGCAAATTATTAGTAAATCTGACCCCTTTACGCCACTATGACACACATTTGAAATTTATTATGGAACACATTCAGGGGAATAGCTTTAGGGAATTCATTGCTCATCTTTCTCTTTCTTCCTCCGTCTCACACACTAACAGTCTCCAGACAGCTTCTCTGGATTCTTCAGAAATACTGCCACTCTGACCTCTGTACCGTAGATCCATTGACTTAGTTCATTTGACTGTCTGGAGTGACAGTTAAGGTACTAGTAAAACATGTTCTCACAACTTCCATGGCAGTGTACACATCTTTCCAGTTCATCTCTATATTATGATGCAGGATATCATGGCATAGATTGGTTAAATAAAATCTACCTTTTTGAACTTCTGACTTTTTAATGTATATAGCCCAGAGAAAAGGAATGAACAAACCATGGGTTTTGGCTAGCAGCAGAATTTGTCCCATAACACTTAAGTTTTGTTTCTGAGATCATGTCAAGTAGGGAAGACTTTCCACAATATGAAAAGTTTTAGGTATTCAGCTTCCACTAGCTGCATCTGGACTTAAGTACATAATACTTTTTTTTGCTTGATTTTTTGCCAAAATTTCCCATTTGGTTCCAAAATTCCCTCTGGATTTATCTCAGTTTAGAGATTAAAAAAGCATACTAAAATGATGGCATTGCTCTTTTCAGAAATTTAAGGCCAGGTTTTCATGACGTTGAAAATTTAGAGGATATGGTGGGTGCTCATCATGGTGAAAATCTAGCTCTTGAGCTTAAAAACCATGTGATAACAGTCTTATATAATTCTTCTTAATGTCATAAGGCCAAAACATTTCCTCCAGCACTTTAAGAAAAAAAAAAAACAAAAAACAAAAACTTTTCCCCATTTTTACGGGACTTTTACCAGATGCTATTTACAAACTGGAAAAAAATATATATATGTATATATATATTAGTTAATCTGACTGGTTAAGGCAATATCAGGATAACACATTTACCATATGTAGAATGGGACTGTAGCCATTTATTCTTTAAATGTGTACTTCAGACACTCTGGCTGCATGTAGTAGGTACAAGTTATCTGTCCAGAAGCTCAGGAAGAAAAAAGTATCTTTCTTTGGCACCTCTGTCTCAGGATAGCAAAAGGCCACCGAATACCTTAATAAAATAAAATGCAAGCAAGGAAGCTAGAGAGGCTAGAATGTTCATCAGAATCTGGGGAAAGAAAAGAAGCAAATGAAACAAAAGGCACTTGCCAATAGGTACGATGAACACCCACCCTGTATTACTGTGGCTATTAAGTGCTAACAAGGAGACTCTGGTAGGCAGTGAGGTGTGCAGACAAAAGGCCCTTGAGAAGTTGTGCTGCTGCATCCTGTATAAGAGTTGAAATCTGTGAGTGTTTTTCAAGGTTAGGCATAAATAAAGCAAAATTTCTTTATTAAGGCTCCAAATTACTCATCTTCTCCTATAGTTCAGTCCATTGTGGATCTTTGAGTACTGTAACTGACCTTTGATAAACAGTCATTTCACCACAGTGATGAGACTACATAAAAACTGGTCTGCACAATGTAATGCAGATTAACTGAGGGGTATTCCAGCTCTTCCTAAAAAAAAGCCAGAATGACACCAGAGAATTTGATCATAATCTATTCAGTTGCATGCGCACATATTCTTTGTGAGGGAAATTTCTTTCCAGTGAGACAATTTAAACAACAAAGAATTTACTCTTGATATACATGTATTAGCCAATTCTAGATTTTTTCCTTCAAAGGAGAATTTAGTTCATGCTTTGTCACAGGTGTGAAAGAACTGCAGTGTACAATTCAGTGTTCATATACTTCACTGCATAATGAGCCCTGATGTTTAGAATATGCAGAAAAAGCTGCAAATATGAAGTTGTTATAGGTGTGTGTGATGAAAGAAAGGATGCATTTCACCTTTCTGACTGAATGCAGTCAGCAAGCTGGTATGGTAAAACTTGCACAGTTTATCTTAAGAAAAAGCCAGGTCCCTGTTTTGATTAAGAAATCTTTTGCCAATAGTTTGCCTAACCTCAGAGATCGTTAAAAATATCTTTAAAATATAAATATAAAGAGTTATCATACTTTGTAGCATGAAAGATCAAACGAAGTGATCATGTCATACTAAAGGTAGCCCAAACTACCTCAAAAATTTTGAACAGAGAAGCCACTGAAATAATTAGTCTATGAAGTATCATAAGCAAAGCTGCATTAACAGTGTAGTATTGTTTACTATTTATATCAAAAATTATCRATATCAATTTGCAAAGGCATTTTAGCACACTAATAAGAAAAGAAAGAGGAACAAGATGAAAAGATTATCACAAGAACTAGCACTACCACTTTTTTGTGTTACATTATCCAGTTTCTGTCATTATAGCTGGTCCCAATTTATCCTGTTCTCATTTTACAGGAAAAAAAAAATCATAAAAGGCACTAGAGATGAAATGATCAGTATTACTGTCAAGGCATTTTAAACAAGAATGCAGAGTCCTTGGGCCAGAGCTCCAGCAGTTCAAGGCAATCTTTAATCCATCTTTGTTTTTCTTCCCTGTGTTCTCAATTTGTATGTCTTGATGCCCACTCGCAATGAAGTCTCTAAATTACATCACAAAAGGCAGTTGTCTTTTCAGAGCAGAAGCTGTAAAATTAAACTACAATAATAACACACGTTATTACTGAAATGGCAAAATCCAAAAATTCATGAAAATAAAACCTGCACTTGAGGATACAGATAATTGATTTATGTAAACAAAATGCTGTAGTCTATAAATAGTACTGTAAAAGGCCAAAGTACTGTTCCTGCAAGAATCAAATTTTCAAATTCCACTTTTAAGCTTCAGAACTCTTGGATTGCACTTGAAGAGTAAAACCATCTTTAAGAGCTAGGTTTCTTGATTTTTAGAATTCTGAGCATTTAGAGAACCCAATAGTTTCAATGGAAACTGCAGGTTCTCAGGGCCACTGGAAAATCAGGCCATATACATATGTAAATATAATTTAGCTTACATTAATACATAGTCAACAGTACTTTTGACTGTGTGTTTGATGTATTCCAAAAACATTTATCACAAAGGCAACATAAAATTGCAGTTAGTCAGCCAATCCACATAATAGCTAGAATTCTCCAATGTGGGCTTGAAAACTACGGGCAGCACAATAAAATAAATAATAAATAAATAAAATAATTAGAGAAGCCTTATGGGCTTCATCCTGCCATCAGGGTTTTCTCCACTGACTTGACTGGGAGCAAACCCTAAACAATAAGTGTCTATAGATTTAAAGTATTTTCTTCTTAAGTAGGGTAACAAAACAATTAGCAGACATGGAAGCAAACATAAAGGAAAATAAAACTAACACTTCAGTGGCTTTAGTCTATGTAAGGAAAAAATGAAAGGGTAGTTTTTGGATTGCCAGTGTAACTAAAACGTTGCTAATTTCTGAAGCGGCTTCTTCTACTAAGAATGACTCCCAGAAAATGTTCATAGCGGTTGCAGTTTCTGAGGCATGCAGTACAATTTATTTAGTCAGTCAAATTTACGCAGTTTAACAGATTCCTTGATTCTTGTCTTGCTTTTTCATTAAGCCCTTTAAACTGGACTTCTTGTCAATAAATAAAACTATTGACGTTAAAAGGTCACATCTGTGACCTTTCACATGTTTCTCCTGCTCTGTATCTATATACACTGTATACTTTACCTGGAGAAGAGATTCTTTTATTTAAGAGAGCTTAAACTGTTCAAATTTGTAATGTACTGGGGATTTTGGAATATCTAGAGGGCTTAGTGGATAAAGAACTGACCTTTCATCTCTGAACCCAGTTCCCATCCAACCTAAGATAAGTGAAAGAGTTTTGTGTCAGCTGCCCATGTGATAAAACTAGCTTTACCATATCATTCAACACAATTTGGCATGACTGGCAGTTTTTTCCTCTCAAGAGAAGCACATTGAATATGGAAAATGAATTGCTTCTGTCTCTAGAGAGGGTGGTCCTCCAGGTTAGACTTTGAAGTTATAAATGGGAAGTGTTGGAAAGCTCGTATTACTGCTGGTTGCCAGCTCCACCTCAAATGTGGGCATAAACAGAGGGTCACAGTTTTAAATCACTGATAGAAGATGATTTACAAATACAAATATGCAACCGCTTATGTGTCTTTTCCTCACCCAAATGGAAACTATGCAGTGTAGTCCAAAGTAGATACAAATAATTATGAGGTCTACACTTACTCCTATAGCTAGTGAATTTCTGCATATATCATAAGAGAATAAATTTGTACATCTTCCTCCAGGGGAAAAAAAAAAAAAAAACCTTCACATTCCTGAGTGCTACTACAGCTCCCTTATTTCTCTTTACACACGGCTCTGCTTCACAGCGACCTATATGGTGTCGGGCAGCTGGATGGGACTCACTTCAGTGCGAACCAATGTCATTTCTACCCTGGGCAGACTCTGCCCTCTCCAAAGCTGCTTTCGCCTCCCCGGCTGAGCACCGTGCCCTCTGCAGGGACTGCACGTCTGAGAGTGGAGCGCTGGATTCAGTAATCAAAGACAGGTCTCCAGCATGGCACTGTAGTGCCCAAACCACAGCTCTGGCTCCTCGTTTTCTGCTGGATATGGTGCTCTTCCTCTGGGAATATTTTTTTAAAGAAGTTTTCATTTGTTTTGATTAGAATTATGTCCTGCGTCTTTGTGACAAACTTTAAAAAGAAACCAACAACCTGAAATGTGAATTCAGTTCATTTTGTTACTGAAACCCAGAACCTGCAATCAGTTAACATGCACCCAGTAATTAACTGGATTTCTTCTGTCTAGTGAATGTATTAATTATCTGCAATATAACATAATGCTCCCTTTTCTCTTGCAGTCCTTGGAACACAGTTTGTTTCATATGATACTTTTTATGACTCTTCAGTAATATAAAACCATTTTTTAAATAGCAATGAAAAACTGCCCTGCAAGTATTTCTCTAGACAAGATACTTTCATAAACAAGAAAACCCACCTCAGTGGCATTCACTGATTAAATTTATCTTTATGATTTATCTATACATCACATAGATGGAATTTTTCAGAAATGCCGTAAACTGCAATTTGAAACCATGTCCACCTATTCCATGTCTTACAGCTCTGATCTCATGTTAAAAATCAAGAGAATAAATTTCCTTTAAAGATAATGACATCTTTGGAATGTTAATAGTACAAAACTTTCAAAAGGTAAAATTATTTCTTAGCTGAACTAGCAAAGCAGCAGATTGGCTTAGTCCATTTTGCACCTTTGTGCTAGAGAATGACTGGGTTTAAATTACAGCAGCTTCAGTCTGCTTTTCAATCCCTTAATCCTTAAGGAGCAGAGGTTTCAGTTCAAGACAACTTCACACAGAACATAAGAAAAGATTCTGTGAGCCTACCTCAAGTATGATGATCATTTTTTCAGCTGTAATCTTTCACTTGCATCCCATAGCAAAAAATGACTGAGGAAAACCAGTGTCAAATAATTAATGCTTTTTCAATGAAGGGCTCTTTTCCACCATGGTTTAATACACAGGCATGAAAAGCGATAAATGCTTTCATGTGAGCCACTTGCAGATATTTGTACCTACGGTTTTCATCACTGTTTTACTGGTATCCCCTCACATTAGAGAGCCTTTGTGATATGCCCGAGCTCAAATGGAAAAGGAAGCTAGCCTGGGAGGTTTTACATCTGGTAGCCAACACTATTACTTAAACAAGCTACGTCAGTTTTCAGAAAAAACCTACATAGGTCGAATCAGGGCAATTATGTTCTGATCTAAGTCGTATACATTTGTAAATTATTTCCAGGTGTTTTTTAAGCAATATATTTTACTTATCTATAATTAATATTTTGCTAATAGGGCTGAAGTGAAATGTTGGGGGCCTCTCCACTTGTCTTGGTTTTATAAAAAAACAAGTTATGACAGTAATAATTTGACAGGGCTTAGGTTTTAAAGCATTATGTTATTTTGTGTCACAACTATTATTTAGAGTACAGTTTGCATGTACTATGTGTAGTATACATCTATGTCTATATACATACACATACAGGCATACGTACCTATGCATACTTATGTATATATCTCAAAGAGGATAGAAAAAATTACTTATCTTRCTAGTTAAACAATAAATGGTCAGAGTGGACATAATTTAATTTCAGAACAATTCTGAAATCCTATATTTAAATGTGTACCCATCATTTTGAACCTGCTGTTATGTATTAACTTACGGAGTGTTATAGCTGAGCACTCTGAAAAAGTTTGTAACTAAGCAGTGTATAAATAAGTATTCTTTACCAATATAAAGCATTCAGATTAACCTCAAAGGTCTAGAAGCCATTGTGCTTGGCACAAACAATCCATAAAAAAAGTAAAAAGCCCGAGTTTTGAAAATCACAAAGACAGACATGGAAAAACCAAAGTGATGACTGGTTATTTTTTTGGTGAGTACTTCCTCTGAATTATAGGGGATGCCATATAACATTAGATTCATAATTTTAGATGAGTGGGGCTTTTTTGTTAATCTCTCATAATAAGCTTCTGCTAAGAAGTGCTGACATCTTAGAATTACAGAACTCAGTTCACAGTTTTTCTATTTCAGCTGGCTGAAATAATACATGACACTTTTTGGAGAATGCAAAATGTATGCAGCAACACAGAGTTAAAAATTTTATTTCTGATCTTCAAACATTGTTTGACCTTAATCAATGTCTTCCAGCAAGCTTAATGTGACATAGCCCTGAAACAAAAACACACAGCTCTCAGGTCCGGCTCTGGAATGAAAAAGCCGTGATTATTAGTCCTCTGTGTGATCTTTTCAGATTGCACTGATGAGATGAAGTTTAATCTCGTTTCCCTCCTCTCCAGTACCACAAACCACAGGCAGTTTAAGGCAGCCTGGAAATCTCTTACATCTGGAAGAGCAATAATTCATGGGATTTCACTTGACAGCCGTGACAGGCAGCAGGGCAGCCAGAAACAACTGTCTCTTATGTTGTGCTATTTGCAAAAAGTCAGAAGAGGAGGAGCAGGCACAGGACCACATCCTTCTTTAGCATATGTTAGAGGAGGAAACCCTTTTATTTTCTGCCAGATGCTCCATGAATAGGTCCTAAATATTACATAGACAGTAGCTATCACTTCCAAACAAAATTCCTTGGTGTCTGCTAAGCTGCAAAGCATATGAAGGCCTATTGTCTGGCAAAGGGTCATGGTTAAATTTGCACAGATTTTTTTTATAGATATTTCAGATTCTGCATTTTGATTTATAGGCATTCGCACACCCTGCTGTGCATGAATATGATACCATCTTCTGAGCAGGATTATTTCATGAAATGTATATGGGATTTAGCTACAGTGACTTTTACTGGGCAGCTTAGAATGGCCAGCAAAGTACTAGAATTTACTGCAGCACAGCTTGTGCTGTCAGGCTCATGGCTGGTGTTTATGATTTCTGCAGAAGCAGAAATAAACAACTTCTCCTTAATGGCTCTCTTTATGTGTAGGCAGCAGTAGCTCTATCTGGTCTCACAACAGTAGCTGGTGCAGTGGTCTGTCCCATTTCATGTGGAACCAATGTCTGAAAATTTGCATTTCTGCTTTTCTGAGTTTTCAGTGGAAGCAACCAGGAATGAATAAATCAACTGCAAATGTCTGAATGAGTAGCATTCCATTCTACTGCTTTTTTTTGTGCTATAAATACAACTGGCTGAAATAGCCAGGTTTTGGAGTGAGAGCAAAATGATCAGATTTAATCTTAGTTTGTTTTACAGTCTATACCCACACTGTAAATACTCTGATATCAAGTGAGACTTACTTAAGTTACTGTCTTAAGGAAGGAGGCCTGTTTTCTGAGTGTCTGTGGTCAAGTAACTTAATCAACATTTTTATAGGAATTTACAAATGTATTTAAGTAAATGTTAAAACTGGATGGGCTACACTAGCCAGTATGTAGATGAATTAAATACATTTTTTCATCATCTATATCTGTATATATATAAAAAATAAAATAGCAGAATGTGATTGTCTAAGTAAAGCTTTTTTGATGTAACAACTGTTTTTAAAGTTCAAAAGAATGTCGACATGCACTGTATATATAAGCAGACAGAAAGTACTTTTTTTTAAAGAAATGAGACAACTGCTCTATGCCAAAGAAAAACAATTCCTTTGCCAAACTACACATTGTTAACTTAAAATGTGTTCCATGTGGAAACAGGAAGACTGATCTGATGGAAAGGTTAGTGATCTAAAGTCAGCTGGCTCTGTGCCTGTCAACTACACATTTTGGCTTCCAGTTTTACAGCTAGAATTGGAAATATTTATTTTCCTTTTTTTTTGCGGGGGGGAATGGCATAGTTATTTTTCTTTTTCTTTTTCTTTTTCTTTTTCTTTTTCTTTTTCTTTTTCTTTTTCTTTTTCTGGTGATGCAATGAATTTGCCAGTAAACCTGCATATATAACCTTCTAGACTGTAAGCAAGGGGAATACAGTTTTGGATCACATGTACAAATCACATTATGTGTTTTAGGGACTTTGTTTTATATTGGACTCATTTTCCAAAATGAATTTTGCGATGTTTTTGTATGCTCATCAAAATTTTTCTAGGAAGAAATCATATTACCCTATCTTTTCAGTCTGGAAAAAGTGTAAGGACAAGTTTCTTGTATATTCTGTGGGAAGTACAATATCTTTACAGGTTGCAATATTTCACCTTTGATAGCACTAGCATTAGTTTAGCATTATTGTTGTTGATCAAGCCTTAAAAAAAGTCTCATCTTCACCCCCTTGTCCTGCATATAAGATGCATAGAACTGTCTCTATATGTGGCCAAGCATACTCCAGACACAAAGTATTCAGATAGACATGAATGAAACAGCTACACTACACCTGGTAAGATCTTAAAAAGAGGCTACGATCCCATGGTATTTTCTAAAGGATTCTCCAAACTTCATTTGTTATTCACATTAAACTTACATCCATCATCCTATTTTAGTACATATTTTCCAGCACATGCTGCATGGTAATTATGAATACAGAAGGTTCTATTCATTGAGGAGTATTTTCACATTCTTTAGATATGCTGAGCACTATGAGGTTGAATTTTGATTACTGTACTCAAATTCTGGGCACACAAAACACATATAGAGCTCATTTGCTTTTATTTTGATTTTTAAAATATTCCTGAAACTTCTAGCAAGTCTGCAGATACTTAAATGGCAGAATTTCAGACACAATTCAGCCAGAGCTGTTTACTGCAAATATGATTGTATAAAGCCTTTTCTTCGCTAGAATACCCACGTTTTATTTATGATTTTGGATTTTATATCACAGCATTCCAGTTTAGTTTAGCACAATGTATTTAATAACCATGTCTACTGTCTTAATTACCCTATAAAGCAGAGTTCCATTGGCATTTGACCCTCCATGGCATTCCAGAGAAACTGCAGGACCATGATAATTACCAACTGCCTGTGAGAAAATTAAACAAAAAAGGCCTAACTTTTAAACCACCATTTTAAACGACCTATTACACCTCAGGAATAAATCATTGATGAAATAGCCTGCTTAACAGGAAAATAGCTATTCCATAGCAAAGAATTTCCCCTTGCATGATCATGAAGAGAATATTAAGTATTCTTCAGCTCAAAAGGTTAGGTTTTATGTCTGTCCAATGCTTTCTAATGACAAATTTTTGTGTAATTTTACTGTAATCAAAGCCTTTTCCTATATAGGTTGTAGACTATGACTATTTTGTCAGTCTTAAACATTTTACTAGTCATAGAATAGAAAATCTATTTAAACATGCACCAAGAAAAAAAGAAAAAAGTGTTTATAAATGCAGTATCTTTCATCATTAAAAGAACCTCCATTAACAGCTTGATTTACTTTGATTAACATAGCCATTTGCTATATATTTTTTTAAAAAGTGCTAATCAATTTAAACCCAGAATAGTTTAGCACACCATATTAATTGCTAACACAGTTAAAAAATTCTAATAAATTTTGAAAATCTAAATCATGGCTTGATTAATTTGATCACACTGTCATTATTCTGTATCTAATGGCAATTACTTTACTTATTTTTATTACCATACTATGCTCTATTTCTTATTACTGTACTTAACAAGAGTTCTACTTCATCTGTCTTTTTCTAAATGTCAGCTTGTATTTTTTCTAAATAATTCATCCGGGCTGAAAACTGACACTCATTTCCAGATTAGATCAGCACTACATACAGACAGTGTGAAGTTAGGACCGTACTCAAAATAAAATTTACTTGCTATTTCTACAATTAAAGACATTGTTTTTCACTTTTACATGGACAATACAAGGACATAAATCTAGGGAATATCCATTACTTCTAAAATTCATACCAGAACATTTTCTGAACTTCCTTAAAGCATTTCCCTTGAAAGCATCTCTGTTTTCAACAGAAGCAACTAGAAGTTTAATGAACAAAGAGTTTATGGGAGAGCCAAGACACAAACAAAACTTAAATGGTTTTAGAAAGGGAGTTTGAAAAATAATTCTGTGTTCAATCAAAAATAGTGCAACCCTTCTACTTTATGCCTTGTGTCTCAAAATAAGGCTCGTGACATCTATCAGTATAGTCAAAGGCCTCTGGCCTCAACTTTTATTTAAATTCCAGTTTAATTTATAATCCAAAGCAGAGATTAAATGCATAGCAGGCAACTAAATCCTAGTGGAATATTATAAACTTCTGGGCTTGATGGGCCCCGTACAGTTGTTCCCAGCCCAAATTTGACACTCTTATGCTATTTTCCCATACTACTGTCTACTAAAGTACCACCTGTGTAATCACTTAGCCCAGAGCTGGAGTTGCTATTGTAGCCTGAGAATTTCTGGAATAACATGCAGTTTAAAATCATAAGAAAGTAAGAACAGCCATAACGGGTCAAACCAAATGTCTAGCTAGTCTCATATTCTTTCTCTGACAATGTCCTGTAGCAGATGTCAAGGAGAGAGGATAAGAACCAGGCAAGCATGTAATAGTGTTTGCCATATTTGTTCAGCCTCTAGCAATCTCCAGTTCAGACTTCCTGAATGAAAGATGGCATTTTTATATTTAACGTTCTTTTTTTTTTTCAATAAATTTGAACACATGACATTTCTTAACATCCATAGCATATAGCAATGAGTTCCACAGGTTAATTATATGTTGTATGGAGAAGTACCTCCTTTTGTTTGTTTTGAACTTGTGAGCTGTTACTTTCATCAGGTACCTCATATTCTTGTAAGGGAAAGCACAGGGGTAAATAATTCCCCATCCACATTCTCAAGGGGTGTTAAAGATTTTATAGGGGCTTATCAATTGCTCCCTCATTTTTTCTTCCTTCCTATCCCCCCAGGACGAAGGGACCTGGTCTATTTAAATATTCCAAAGCTGTGGAAGCCTTTCCATACCTCTGATCACCATTGTTGCTCTTCTCTGTCCTTTTTTCAGTTCCACAGTATACTTTTTGGATACAAGGACAAGAAATGCATGCTTTATCCAGAGAAGCCTTGCTTCATTTATGAATTAAATTTAGTTATGTATCATGTCTGACTGTGCTGGAGGGATATGTACTGGAAACCAAAATCATAATCAGACATTTTGATTTCTCTGATTGTAATAAGGAATGCACTGAACATCAGGGTAGAGGGTTCAAGTCCTGAAAGAGACAAAAAGCTACAGCAGTAGAGTGCCTGCCAAGCACTCAGTAGTTTGGTCTTTTCCGAGCCTAAACTCTTACACTATAATCAATGACATGTCATGATCACACATGCTTCCATGTGGCACTCGTCTGAGCATCTGGCACACACCAAGTCCCTATTCATTTCTGGCACAAAACCTGACAGAAAATCTTTCACAAGCAGTACTTCATTATCTGGAACACCAAAGTCTGCTCTCCAATTCAGCTCCAGAATTATGTAGTTCATTCCCAAACCATCCTGACTCCTGTACTCAGATGCTGCTGAGGCTCAAGAGCCTTTGGGATGCTCTTGACTCAATCTATTGAAATTGACTGTCGTATGAGATGGTGCTGATCAATTAAACCATCTTTGGATGCTTGTAGAATAATACAGTTGCTGCTCTCATTCTTACATAGGGATGGGCATTAAAAACCTCCTTTGAACTGGTCACTGAGGTACACAAGCAGGAGCACGTGAACAATCCCCAGAACTGCAACATGGAGAGCTTCAGGAATGAGGAACAAAGCAAAAAAAGTCTTTGACGCTTCACCTGGCTAGCTGCTACCTGAGGACCTAAGTAAAAAGGTCATGGGAAAGTATATCTAGGAAGGGGATCAATAAAACTCTGACTGTGGTTGCCGCAATCTCTAGGTCTCCAAATCATGGACTCTGTTTCACATCAGATTTCTCATCTCTCTTCTCTCTTTAACTTTGAACTCTTCTTTTCTCTGTTTTGCCCAGGTTTTTCCTGGGGAAGAGAGTACTCCATTTGACTGTCAGTCAAACTGAAAATGATCCTCAGCCCAATGTGCCAGTCCTGATCTTTCCAAGGAGATCCTGATGACTGCAGCTTCACCTAAAGTAACCTGTCACATTCAAACTAGTTTCAGGAAAGTTTTGTTATCAAGGAAGAGCACACAAACACTAAGGAATAAGACAGAAAAAGACTTGATTTCCTCTTTTCTATGATGCATTAGTGTCAGATATTCAGAGCAGTAGTAGTGTGGTGGGATGGCACAGTGGTAAGGGTCAAATAAACCTGGTGTTCCTGAATAAATGAAGAGTTTTAAAAGTTTAATTTTAATTTTGAACAGAAAACAAAGCAAACATTTTCAAACTTTGATTAGCTGAATCTACAAGTTGCTTGTATTTTACTGAAAACAAAGGCAAAGACAAAACAACAAATGAAAAGGAGAAGAAATRCAAACTGGTATAATTTCCAGCAGTCTTTTATTTAGACAAAATGCTGTCAGAATTCAAAGGCCTTCCTCTTCAAGGTCAAACATGTTCCTTTCTCCAGTGCCTCAAGCTCCAGTACTTGAGGCACAATTACAGTTGTGGAATAAGATAGAGTAGGCATAGTTCTATTGCTTAAACTAAAAAAAAAAGAAAAAAAAGAACCAAAACAAAAAAAATCCACCAAGCTGTATGTAAGAACAAGAATGAAAACTATTATTATGCTTTGCTGTAAAAATATAGGGTGTTTGTAGAATTGTTTGATGATTGCTATGAAGGGATCATGTATYTCCTTCTAATATCTCCATATATGGAAGAAGTCAGATGATCGCCTTCTATATATGCCAAAGTCTGCAGAGCTGAACAGGGCTGAGGGGAGAGAAGAAAGGAAAGATCATTATGGAAAACCTGGGGTTACGAAGTATGGATGAAGTTTCAGCATATGTAGAGTCAAGACATTGCACAGGTATGTGATATACGATGGTGGTGACAGGCACCTCTTCAGAAATGGAAGATTTAGGAGGAGAAGAGGCACAAAAGGTCTTTTTGATGGCTTTTAAAACAAAAACAAACACAATTTGAAAATGAAGATTGGAATAAGGACACTAGCGATACTAGGGAAGGGACACCACAGATACTCAGACTGCTCAGAGAAGCACTGATTCTCAAGTAGTCAAAATAGTATTATGTGTATATTAAATAATATATTAAATCAGGATAAAACATTGTAGATAATATTTTTTCATTCTAGTTATAGTAGTGGTTGAAGAACAAGGTAAAGGCAGTAACTCTTCAGCTGTAGTTGAAGCTAAAGGCTACAGCAGTGTACAGCTTTCAGGAATAATTCATGTTAGCCATATATTGTATGGTCACATATCTGGGTTCTAGGCTAGCATCTTTCTACTACTTGATCTGAGGCAAGAACTTGAACATGGGCTCCACTTCTCAAGAAAGTGGATTAAATAGTATAATGCTCTCAGTCTCTCTTTGTCATAGCTACTCCACTGTATAACTAATTTTAAATTTGAGGGTAAAGAAAGAGGGAGCATTGGAAGAAGAGGATCTATACCTTTTCAGTTAGCATGCTTAGAAAGATCACCAATATTCCTGTGAATATGAGTATTTAAATGTTAACTTCCTTTACAACTCCTTCAGCTAGCAATCTTAAATTCAACAACTCAAAGACTGGTTCTTTGCACAGCAGCTCCTGAGGTTCCTAATGGTGTCACCACAGCAGCCCCAATTGCTTTCCTCACCATCTTGTGCTGTACATCTATGGTCAAGTGCTGACTAAAAGTACGTACTGGACATGCCTTGCAGGTCCAGGATTGTTTCCTTCTTCTGAGAACGCAGAAGTCTATCTGCACCATACTGGTAATTGTACACGAAGCCCATCTATATGGCTAGCAGCTTTTCAGTGCTTAATGAAAATTTTGTACTTAGCTGACAYGTGCAGTGGTATGTTATGCTCAGTCAGTGAAGTCTCTACTGATAAGCAGAAAAAACATTAAAAAGGTTTATCACTTTACCTCATTAGTCTTCCAAAACAATTTAAGCAACTAGTTCTACAGACTCTTAGTTAAACTTTAAAAGACATCCTTCACTTCTATTCCTTCTCATATACTATAAGTTAATTTTTATCTTATATTCTCAGACATCTCTCCTCACATCCAGATATGAGGGAACATGCTATGCCTTCAGCAAGCACATCAGAAAGTTAAGGGGACTAAAACTCCTGTTTTCTTAAGAACTTCCTTGCTGATGTAGTAAGAGCTCTTATTCAGGATCCACAGTCTTGTATGCCTGTCCACTGAGGAAAGGTTTTGGACGAAACGATGTTTGTATTTTTAGTTTCAGCTTTGAATAGATTGGTCAGAGAAAAGGAATGACGAGATAAAGATAGACACAGGCAGAATTAAAAGATTTGGCAGAGCTCTGGAACCATCGTTGTCTGAAATTGGTTTTCAAGCAAACACCACATAATTAGGAGATGCACCTGCTCAGGACTTGAGTCATGGCTAATTTTACTCTCAGAGCACAGCACAGAATGCTAGGACTTCTGGTACACAATGTTGACTTAATATTCCTGAGGCAACTAGAGCTTGTATATGTGGATGCAAGACATACTAAAATAATTTTTCACATTTCAAGTTTCTTTTCTAGATACCCTTAAGTGATCCTTAAACAGCTTCTTTAAAATGAAGTATTATTTATTTACTCAAAGCTGCATAGCAAGCATAAAAAATGGATGAAACAACAAGAACTTTATGCTTCTACCATTTGACTACATTTATTTTTTCCTTGTATAATGTTTTTTAAGTTCCACTCAGATGATGCCCCTTGTTCTTGGACTAGGGATATTGCCCAGCTTTTGCAGAATCAAATGCACATGTCTTTCTCTAGCAGTTTTCTTCAGCTGCCAGTGACTCTATCACATTTTAGAGACTTTAACAGATCACTATCTCCTTTGATCCCAGATTTGGCCTGGGAAGACAAAATCTTGTTAAACCTTGTCTGGTTTCTGTTAATAGCCAGGTATAGGGAACATAGGCAGCATTTCCAGTTTCTCTATTGCTCAAGGATTCTTCATAATCTCTCTAATAATTGATTTTCTTCATCTTTGTTTTGTGTTCTTTAAAAAGTCCCTAGAAGTTTTCTTGGAACTTTCCAGCCAGGCAGGATAAGATCAACAAAATAAACTACAGAACCACAGTTGGTATTCATAAAAATAATGCAGATGTCTCTCATTCTCTATAGTAACTGATGAATGTTATTCATATAATTCTTCAGTGGTACAAAGAGGTAAAGCTGCATTGATGTCAAAGTTGCTTTTACTTACAAGAGCAGTTAATTTTACATAGAACAATGTAATGGAGGAAACAGCAGTGTTGGCACCACAGTCTATGGAGCAGGCTATATTGTACATGAGCAAGAGATGGAGGTCTTTGATAAGAGATGATGTAGGGGGGCAGCTTTAATGCTCCAATTCATTTTCTGTGTGAGGGGGAGGCTTGGCCTATTGAAAGTTTCATTTTAGGCCAGTTAACTAATACTACCCCTTACTGATTCTCCAGCCATGCTCAATTAGAGAGGCTCCTTTGTCCTGACACCAGTCAGGATTACTACAATTCATCAACTTTACTCTGAAGAGTGCTTTTGCACCAGCCAGACCTTTCAGCTTTAGCYGTGAAATGCCTAGTCACGAGGTTGCCAGTAGATATTTTTACTTGTCCCTGTAGATAGTAGAGCACTATAGGTACCTATCCAAAACTAAGTAGCAATAGGTAATCCAAATATTTAGTGAGTGTTATGTATTTGGATATTATTTTAGAATAGGTGCTAGCATGCTTATTTAGCTGTGTCAGGAATGCAGAAATACATAAAAAAAACAAGTGAATATTTTTTAAGATATTAACAGCTTTGATGCAAGGACTTCTCAGATGAGAAAGTTGCTATACCCCTGAAATAACTTTACAACAGTTTGGACAAAGGCTCAAAAAAACCCTCATTTGGCTTCAGAGGCAGGAACAAGCAACCACAGATAATGCAATATATCAGTTGTTGTAGCTGAAAGAAAGTCAGGCTTTGCCAACACAGCTTGTAAACTACAGAAGGTCAAATCTCAGTGATTCAAAACATTTGCATACACTGCTATGAAAACTGGGCACTATGGAAACCAAATGTTTTGCTTTTAATTCAAATGGACATGAAAATTAAGCTAACAATAAAAACTGAAAAAAAATATTCTTGGGGAAAATGTTGATGTACTGGAAAAATTAAGGCTTCTCTGCAACACTAATTAAAATGTGAATTATAGTGGAGGGCTATCTCATTGCAACCATTCATAACTAGCTATGATATGCTAACCTTTGGCTAAACCAACCAGTATAGCCAAGACATTAACTGCATTTCATCGGTACAGCTGAGCAAGCAGTTGGTCACCARTTATAATCTGGTATACAAAAGGCCTGAACAAAGTTAAATAGTTCATGTGTAACTCTTATTATGACTGTTTTCTCTATTAAACGTACACTTTAATGTCAATAAGAATTTTACAGCTTGAATCAGCACTGCTAGAGGAATAGTGTCCAAAAGATCCTATTTTTTAGCCTCTGGTTTACCTTAAGAAAGTTAAATATAAGGGTTTTTTGGACTTATAATTTTCTTTAAACAAATATCTGATAAGGAGAGGAAAGCATAAATAAAAGCACTTTCCAACTACAGGGCAAAGTACAGCCATGATGTATAGAAAATGTGTTTTACTGCCTAACTAAAAGTGTGGGAGCAGCGGAAAAAGGGTTATAGCAATTTTATTTTCAGGAAGGGACTAAGTTACGTGAAGAATTGGAACAAGTAATGGATATCAATTGCAGGATAAAAAAATACGAAATTCAAAATTGTTTTTACTGAAGTCAGTGTGACCTTTGTATTGACTTAAATAGAAGTATAAAAAATCCTACAGTTAGCACATTAGTAAATATTATAAAAATCACAACCCTAAGCCAAAGCTAACAGAAAAATAAATTAATTCTATCAGTCAAGCTCTGGACACTGTTTAAGCAATTACAGAATATCTGTGGTTATTCGGTTTAGTAAGTCTCTTATGGGCCTATTGTTTCTACTGGCTGTAGATGGATGCAACTAGGAAAGTTATTTAAGAAAAGGGTGGGACTGTACGAATAGATGGGTACCTCTCTCAGCAGTGGTAACTGGGGAAGTAAGATACTGTGGCAGCTGGCTTGAGGGTTGGAGGCCCACAGTAGGCTGATTAGTAGTCAATGACCATGTTCATTGTAGTCCTGATCCTGTACAACTTAAATTCCACCCTTTTAACAAGAGCTGGTCAAAGTGTTTCTAATATCTTCAGCAAATTTTGAATTTCAGTTAAAAAATGGGTCAATATTCCTTGGACGTAAAAGCCCTTCACTTCTTGAAAATTTGAGGGAAAATTATAGAAATTACATATTTTTCCATCTCCATTTAAATTTATGACTAAACCCAGAAATATATACACAGAGCTAAAAAAACCACAAATCAAGGAAAAAAAAAGAAAAAAAGAATGCACCTTACTTTTCAAGAAACTCTGCTTTTCACTGCTGACCCTCTCCAGAATGCCCTGCCATATTTTTGTCACAACTGATTCAGAGTGGCTTTTCTCTGAGCTGAAGGTGGAGGAAAGTCAGAATTAGGTCACAGACATACAGACGCACACATGTATCTATACAAAAGTCTCTATACTTATGAAAAGTTTGGGACAAATCCAATCTCAGGTGTCAGTGAGTCAATTAACCTTCAAATCCTGTATTTCTTAGGCATTCAGGTACTAGTACCTACTGCCTCTTATATGCTGCATTAGTAACAAAAGCATACAGTTCTTATCTGATACTCTATATGTCTGTTGTGTCTCAAAAATAATCATTTAAAAAAAAAAGGTAGAAATTCAATTATCCTACATGGCATACATTTTAGATATAATAAGTGCTCATTTGATGTGTTTTATTTAATTTGCTTTAAAACCAAATCAAGATTCTAGGGAAAGACAGAATTTTGCACATAGCTCTCTGTATGGAAACTCAAATGTTTCAAATGTATTAGATATTATTTCTGAACTGAAGAGAATTTTCTGAGTGTCATTATGGTTTCTGCCTTCTCAGCAATCATAGAAGCTCACATCTATCATTTCCTTTGTTCTGTGAGAGACAGACTTTTTCCAAGAAGAGAGAGAGAAAAAGAAAGAATGGAAAAGGACTGAAAATATTTACTGTGATGAAATAAAAAAAAATAATTAAAGATGCAGTCACAATACTCCTTGCATTTTAGATTTTTAGAGGCTTAAATGTATGTTTGTAGGTATACTATATACATATATATTAATTATACTGAAGATATTAATTTTTATATATTTAAACTATTGTATTAATATAGTTGCATAACAGAATTTATTTTATATTATTGTTCTTGCTTCTCAGTTCAAAATCTATGTATGTTGGAATTTTTAAATTAATAGCTGGATGAAGTATTTGAGATAAAAAAATTCTCTTCTACTGTGTTTTAACTTACACTCATCCATTTTTACTCATCCATCATTACACTCATCCATGCAAGTTAATAATTTTAAATAGAACATGTATTGGTTGTTGGGAAGGCCCTTTTTAATGAAGCTTTTAGTATATCATTCACCTTTTATCAGATTCTTTGGGATTAGCCAAATTTCTTCAACATTAGATATCACTTTGGATACAAAAGAGGAGATCTATATTCTTTAAAAGACACTATCAGTTAGAAAATTAGGCTTGAAATTCCAACCTGATTCAACTGATAATTTTGTAACGATCTAACAGCAGGCGAAAAATTTTCTGTATTTGTATTTGTTTAATCCTTTTGACAGCATTTTGGATAGTCAGCTGCACTATTTGGTTGCACTTGTTGCATGATAATACCATTCTCATGCGTTGCGAAGCAGGCAGCTCACATGCACATGGTGTTTCTTCATCCCAAGTAAGCATTACAGCAGATAAGCTATATTGGCTTGTGAAATTGCAATGAAAAGGACTTTCATTTTCCTGGGACATTTTTAATGGGATTGAAGAGCACCCTGGGAGCCTCCAAACCATTTCTTTGCTTTCTAGAAGATCATGTACTACACATCTTTAATGGTGCAGTATAGTCTTCTTCTTCCCATATGTAGCCTACTTATTCAGCTAGGTGATGCAGTTTACACTGTACATATTCTTGGTCACTGGGGGTGCTGTGCATCCTGGGATTTCAGATCTTCTAGCCCTTAACTTCATGGCACAATGAGAAATACAGATTCTTTTTGTTTTCCTATATTCCTGCAGAAGGAAGGGACTAGGCAGACTGAAGTACTACACAAAGCACAGAACTGGGAAAGTGGTTCTTCAGAATCATATTAAAATAATTCAGAAATATTCCTGAGAAGGCAAAGACTGACTTTATTTTACAGCTTATTTAACTGCTGCTAAAAAGATGAAGGAAGTTAAGTACCAAATTATTTCTGCAAGAGTATACCTAATAATATTAACAATATAAAGATATGATGTTATTAATGTAACTCTCTCATCTAACCTTTAACAAGTTTTAAGAAGGATACTTCTATAGCATAAGACTAGGTCCATCATGTATTTCTTCCTAAAGTCTTTTTGTATTTTAAGAAGCAATCCACCACTGTTCTGTACGTGCCAGAAACAGCTGCTAAATCCTTCTTTGCCTTTTTTTTTAATACCAAATAGTTCCGTATCATTCTTAAAAATGTAGTTCTTGTCCCACAAGTGAGTGCTTCATGGATAGGACAACCACTGATATTTCCTGTCAGAGCTGACCACAAATCAGTCCTAAAATTATTCTTCCTCTGACTTTTTTCCATCATTTCTTCTTCTTGAAAAGGAAAGCTAGCATTAGCACTGAGATGAAGTAGACCACTTCTAAGGGATGGTTTGTGTGTTGCAGCCTGAAGTGTCACAAACTCACCCCAACTAAGAATCAGCTAAATGCATGGCAAAGGAGCCCTGTGGTTCTTTAAGAGGTGCAGTGATGCTGGAATGTGATTATTGATCCAAAAGTTCCTGCAGACCCACTGGAGCCCAGTACTGAGGACCCGGAGGACACCAGTGAGTTCCCTGTCACCCTGCACTCAGGCAAGGGAAATAAGGTGCTAGCTTCTGAGTGTGTCCACAGGTAGTGAAAGAAACGAGAGGATAGTAGGAGCTCTTCACCAGGTTTCAGCAGGAGGACCTAGAGATTCGGTGTCTGCAAAAGGGAGATGAAAATCTTCTTGAATACTTTCTTCTGGAAAAGGAAATATGGAAAGCAGGACTGAAAGAACAAGCCAAGGATTTTCGAAGTGATACATAGATCCATCAAAACCTACAGGAGTAGCTACTCCTTTTACACTTTTGGTAACACCAAAAAAACAGGCAGCCTTAAGTAGCTGGGCTGCACTAACAACCACATTTTTGACCGAGCGAGGGAGTTGTCTGGCAAACTGGCTCTTGCCTTTCTACTTCTGTTCTTCCTCCGTGTCAGCATCTCCTTCCTCACATTTTCTCTTCGTCCGGAACTTGCCATTTCTTCTTTACAGCTCACCTGTTGTCTGCACAATGTTGTGATGGACCGGATAACCCACAGGCCAGGGTAATGTTAATCCTTTAGGTTATGCATTTAGTTTTAATGTTGTTACCCACTGTATTCAATTGTTTGGTTCAGCTGAAAAGGTAAAATGAGTCTGTGTTTTTGAACAGCATAAAACGGCAATACTCGGTTATCTGGTAATTGGAATTTTATTAACTTCTACTCCCGATCACCCTGAAAGCACAGACCTCTGACTGGGGTCACTTCACCATTTGGATTGTGTAAGGTCCTATTTTGAATTCAGTGTAAAGTTGTGTCGCTTGTATGCACAGTGTTTTCCATTCCATTCACTGTTGGCTGCTTCTTACAGCTCTTCACGTACTAAGAGAATGCTTAGAAGTACATGAAATCAGTGAATTTTCTGGCCCGTGTAAGACAGGACAAGTTAGATGTTTATAGGGCTCCTTTACGTTGAATATATGGGGCAGAGCTCTAAACCTCTCCTCTGATGCCAGGTGTTATGTTTTATGTAATACCTGAATTCTAGCCTCACATTTGCTGAAGACTCCATTGTGTGCTGGGTGTGCTACAAAGGACATGTGGCTTTCTCCTTCTCCTCCGCTCCCCAGCTCCCACACTTTCTCTTCTCCTTAGCCATTAGGCAATGAAAGTGTTCTGGCAGGGGACTTTAAAAATATTATTGTTTCTGGGTTCTTGTTGATTGGAAGGTGTATTATAGAAGAAAGGTGCAGAGATGTTTGTGTGATAAATGGGAAGACATAGACTGGGATGCCTGGCAGGGCAGAAAAAGGTTCTTTCATGTGTATGCAGGACAGGAGTGAAAGGAGGGGAGGGAGACATGAGCTGTTAATGTGAGTGGCAGCCACCTACGAACCCAATCCAAGTAAAAAGCCTCCGGGAACAGGGGGACTAACAGGAGGTCCCCTCCAGTTTGCACCATCACAGAAGGATCAAACAGAATACCAGTCCTTGCTCGTGCCGCACGCGCGTCTGCCACCAATTCCCACCTCGGTGGGAGCCAGCCTGGGAGAGGCCTGGGTCACCTCGCTGGTGCCTCTGCCCCGGAGCGGGCAGGCAGCAGACAGAAGCATGCATCGCAGCCTCAAAGGCCGGAGCAGCCGCCGCTCTTCCCCATGTGCCGCTGCAGAGCTTCAGGGCCCGCGGTGGCTGCCTGCAGCACGATGCCTCCCGGAGCTCCCGCCGAGCGGCGCAGCGCTGCATCCCGCCGCGAGCTCCGCCACGGTGATACGCCACCCAGCCCCACGGAGAGGGAAGGAGGCCCGTTGCCACATTAGTATGCATCCTCCTCAGGACTCCAGGGGAGGCACTGGGTTCGGTTGTACTTCTACTGGATGAAAACTGAAAATATCTGTAAATGATTAAAATGGTAAGAGAGAAACAATCATAAATATTCATCAGCTATCACTACCGATTTATTTTCCTAATGCTGTTGTTACTCACAGGACCGGGTCTGGCTCACGTTGGCTTCAGTAGCCCATGTACAGAGCACTGGAATTTAGCAATAATTATGTTTGCATAAATTTAAAACACCACAGTTAAATTAAAAGGAAATTACAGGTATGACCTTTGAGGCGTGCTGTCAGATTTTTCACGTCTTCTCACGAATGCAAAACACAAATTCACATGGTATTTAGAATGTTCTGTACTTTTCAAACACACCTTTACAAATAGCACAAAATTAATATGATGCTTTAAGAATTAATGTAACATTTTGATCCATTCTTGAAATTTCAAACCCTGCCTAATTATTATTTTAATGGTCTTTCAGCGAGATGGGTCTATATTTTTCTTTGTAAATGCAAGGAGCCACATTTATCACTCTCATATATCCAGCATGATTTCAGCATAAATACAATATTTTATTGGGACACATAGTGCTCCATTTAATAGTGAGATGAACAGAGGTATACTTGATGTACAAGAAATTAAGAGAAAAACAATGTAACATGCCAGCAGGCCTTGAACAAATCTATGGTTCATCTGATATTACTTCATTCTTTAAAAATCTCCTTTAGTTTGCAATCAAAGCCCCATTTCAGGTCTGTTTTGATGTAATATTTTGCAGAGAAACAATTCATCATACAATCTGTATGGGGATAAGTAGCAAACCGTTGCAGTTTTTCATACAACAAACCAAACACTCTCCTTTTATTTACTAAACTAGATGAGCTTTCTAAAACATAGGGATTTTTTTTAATAGTTATGTGGCTCAGATCCAGCAGGCAAACCTGTTTTACTGATGGGGTCTCTACTTATCCAGTGTTTCTGTCATCAGCCTGACCTTGCAGCTTTCTACAGTGCCATTATACCCTGGGTGCTGGCTTATTTTCATACAGCAGCCCCCAACTACTTGATCCCACTTCATCTACTTCACGGACACAGACATTTGTTGGGCTTATTAGCTCAGCAGGAGCCTTATCATATTTTGTATCTGAGGCTGCTGGAGATGTCAAGAGATGGAAATGCTGTGCAGCTTTTTATCCTCCCTTCTTGCACTTTCTCTGAGAGCCCAACAGYGCATTTGGATTCAATGCTCTCCTGCCACTAGATGCTGAGATCTCTTTAAATATGTCTAGCTTTGCCATCTGTACCAATAACACTGCAAAGGCTTAGCCATGATTAGGCTGTCAAGATTTATTAAGTTAAAAAGTATCAAAGTTTCTTGCTGCAACCCCAGACCTTTTAAGAGTCCACCTTCTTTAGAATCCCTTCCCCCTCCCGACTAACACTACAGTCAATGYGCTTCGTCTGACCTTGACCAACATATGCACCCGGGGAACACTAATGAATTTGGGCCAATTCATCTTGGAACTCCAAATTTAATCAAGCTGATATGCCAGGGAAAGCAGACTGTAATTAACTCCTAGCATTTTAGGTAATCTGTAAATTTCATAAATTTAGCTCAATCTGTTTTTGTGGTATTAAGCATTTTTTTGTGGATTTGTTTAACAGACTACAATTGTTRAAATAATACAATAATAACAATTGTAAAGTAAGCATTTTCTCATAGGATTAAATCCCTTTAAAAATGACTGTTCCTCCAGGAGAACAGGATGCCACCAAACAGTGTATGCAGAGCAGCCTGCTTAGTAAAACCAAACAAATCCGGTGTTATCATTTCTTTTTGAAAATGAGTCATGCACTCATTTCATGTGTGTGTTACGAAAATGTATAGTCAGTCAAAAACCCCCACACCCTACTTAGTGTTATCTTTCAATTGGTTTAATTTTGATGAAGAAGAGATAGGAGCATTACAAACTAGCCAAACTGTTTTGTTCGGCTTCATTTTACTATTATTTGTATAATGGTAGCACTCAGAGGTCCCAGTCAGGATCAAGGTCCCACTGTGTGAAGTGCTGTATGAATGCAAGGTTCTAAGCTCGAGGGGAAAAAAAGGAAATACAGTAAAATCGTGCCAAAAAAAAAAAAAGAAAAAAAAAAAAAAAGTGACCCTAAAACTGCTCTGAGACTGCTACTCGGATGTCCAGGCTGAAGTTGTTCTCATGACCATTTTTTCTTCCTTTCACACGTAGACATCTGCATAGAACACCAACACCAGGCCAATGCTGTAACCTTTCCACATTTGTTCTGGTAGGCTAGAAAGTCTGGAAGGCAATGGGAAGGGAAGAACAAAGTCTGAGCTCAAGCAATTGAACTGTTATATATTGATATAAAAGAAAAAAAAAACTATTAGAGACTAAAACCATGGTTAGATTTCCAGCAGATGACCTCAATTATAAACTTTTGATATTTTGTATGTAGGAGCAAAGAAAGATATTTGAAGCAGGACCATTCCAAAAATTGAAAATTATATAAATATATATATAAATATATATATATAAAATATAGCTATATATATAGAAATATATATTTTACTGCAGACCTTGTTAAACAAAAACAATCAAATAACATTGGAGATTGCTTCAATCAAATAAATGTTATTTATTTAACAGCATGGGCAGAGAAGCAAGAGAGCTATTTAAGCTCGCTTCTTGAATGTGGGGTTTGTAAAAAACCTCACATTTTGGAGTTCTGCTCTGTTGTTTTGCACACTAAAAATTAAAAGATGAGGGTTTTTTTAAGGCAGACAGTGGTACAAATCACCACAATGAACAAAAAATCCATCCAGTCCTGTAGAGCTTTGTATTCACTTTTCAAAGAAAAAGATATATAACATTTTACTGATAGCTAATTTAAATCCCTTAATTTTGCAGTGTGTACATATTTAAATAAATATATATAGAAAGAAATGTGCAGTGAATAAAAATAGGAAGCATATGCCTTAACGTTTCCACACTGATTCTGATAGGCTAGAGATTCTTGGTGGCTCCAACTAGAAAGGAAGAACAGAGTCTGAGGTCAAGCAAAATACACCAATACAGACACACACATATATATACACACACACACACACACACACACAAACAATGTACATGCACACCCAATGTGCATATACAGCAATCAACAAAATATAAATATAAAATCTATGTGGTTGAAGTTTACTTCAGATGAACAAATCAGTCATGGCATACCTTTCCTGAAAGTTTTCCTTATTGCAAAAAAGGACTGTAACACTATATGGTCATAGAAGTTTCTATACCATCCTCACTCTTGTGGCCAGTAGTCTTTGGTTTCTCAATGTACTGGATCAAGGGGAATAAAAGAGATTCAAGACTCCTTTCACCAGACTGGAAAACCTAGACATAATTTTTTTTGTTTTCTTTGTTGCTATATGTAAATGTGCATGGGTCTCCAGCACAAAAATAAACAAGTATTTTTGCATTTCTGTCCAAGCTCAGAAAGCTGTAAAATGAATCTTATATGCCCTCAGTTTAATCAAAAATCTTCTTTAATTTATGGAGTACCCAGGACTCTTCTGTATTTTGAAGAATGCACAAACACAGTTCAAACACTCAATAGAAAAGGTGAAGTCTACATAGACATGACCAATAATGCACTGCATACTTTAAGAGATGCAAAAATGTCTTCACATATGCTGTTGTGATTTATTAAGCAAATTCCTGACCCTAATAGCTAGTAAAAGCTAGCAAAGTGCAACTGGCTACTTTAATGACCGGAAACATAAATGCTGGTTCACAGAAAGTAATCTCCCAACCACTATAACGTGCAATAGATCTTTCAATACACTAAACACTTGACCAAAGTGATCTCACCTGCTTTCGAATGCTCTCTAAAATCCTTTTTTTGACTGGTCAATGAGAAGGTTGTGGTGAAAAGAAATTACTTATGTCAACGTGTTGGAGCCCTCACAATCAGGCTTCATGTAGGAATAGACATTACAGATGGCTCAGGTGGTTGTGATGGGTGTCTTCTGGTGATCCAGTTAAGGAAAACTTGGCACTTAAACATTTAGATATTTGAGTAACTTTTCTCATAGATTATTTTAGAGGTGCTAATCAGCCTGTCTACAAACCACTTCTTAGAAAGCCAAGACTTAGCCCCCATAGGGAGGGAGATCTGTGCTGGAATGATTCAGGCTGGGGGGCAACAGAGCCTCCTTACATTTTTCTTGCCTAGGAAAGGACCACAGTGCTTACCCTTGAGGTAATTACTTGGGTCTTATTAAAGCGGTAAAGTAAGATTTAGGAGAGATAGACCTTAGGAAAGTGCTCGGTCTTTTTCTCCAAGAACTGTAGTAAGGAAGATGGTCAGAAGGGCAGCTGACACTTGTGAGTGGGCAAGGCAAGGATAAAAATAAACAGTCTAGAGATGCATTTCTCTAACGAAAAGACAGATATGCTTCAGCTACTACTAGGGAGAAATATCGATAGCCTGAAGCCCAGTAGGCAAAAAGGGCAGTAAAACAAATGCTTAGTGTTTCCTAGGGACAAGATCAGGTTCTCTACCAGTCCTGCTTCCCTCATAAACTTCAGTAAGAAGTGGGAATCTTCCGAAGGAGAGAGAAGATAATGGAGGAACTCCTAATATCTGGTGCAGTGATTTCTACACCCCTTCCTACCTTTCTAACTCTTGTTTATGGGAGGGTAACAGGTCCCCAGAAATGGTGTGGAGACACCAGTAATAGAATATCATTAATAAATAATATGGTCCTGACTGACTATAATCTTTTCCGGGTAGTGCTAGCAGTAAAGTAAGGACGAGTTACTGAAGAATATTTCTCTAATATATCACTTAATAGAACCACTGAAGTAGTTTTACCACATTCCTAGTGTCTATTCCTTCTTCCTGTGGTATGCAGGACAATGAATCATACCCACAGTGGTGTAGAAATGTATTAAATACATCTCAGTGAATTGTGAACTAGCTGTCCATCCAGAAGATATCTATATGGAACCCTACAAGGAGTAGTCTGACCTGTCCTTTTCAGAGGCAATTGAATTTGTGAGGTAATTGCAATATCATAATTTTGTGGTACTTTCACCTGCTCCTCCACTGCTACCTCAGCCTCTATAGTCAGTGCATCACTCAAAACAGGGAACATAAAATTGCAAAAAAAAAAAACAAAAACGGGGGGGCAAAATTAGGAAAAGCACCTGAGTAGCTAAAGGGCTACTGATAATCAGCTGAACAAGACACATTTTTTAAAGCAACCTCTTGAAGGGAAAAGTAAGTTAATGGAAAACTCTGAAAGGAACTATCAGTAACATTGACTGGACCTTCAACAGAGGATACTCCCCCCACCAGCTGATAATGGGGAAGTCTTGAGGCTGTATTAGATTCACTGATAGTCCTGACTACAGAGATAATTGTGGTAAGAAATGGTTGCACTTCCACTTTCCCAGGAGACTGTGCCTATTCCTGTCAAAGGAAGATCTGGAAACTGAGATTCATGCTTTTATCATCTCCAAGTTGCTAACTAGGGCTAAAGGCTCCACAGAAGTTTCATCTTGTGCAACACTCAGCAGCCCACCTCTTAAGCAAGAAAACCTGCCAAGAGATCATAATGGAAATCTGCACACTCTAATGGATTTCTGCATTCATTACCCAGATACAAATCAACTTCCTGGTCCATATATTTAAGACCTTAACATTTTAGATACTGGCTTCTCTCCAAGCTCCACCAATGCAACTGCACTTACTGAAAATGCTAAAGTGTATGGAACCCATGTTCAAATGCTTGGAAGTGTTTCCTATATTAAGTTCCTGACTATGGAAGGAAGTAGCAAAAATCTGCATACTTCAAGATGTAATACAAACCACATCTTCTCACAAGCAAATTTTCTCATAATAGTGCAATTTTAGGAGGAGCAACAAGGAGGGAAGGAAAAAGGAAGGAGAAGTAAAGTGAGGAAAAAAAGAAGAGTGTGTACATTTAAAATCAGTTGGGTTTAAGAATAGCTATGGGCAGAATACTTTTTGTAGACATCATAAATTTACTTTTGAGCATGAGAATTATGGACTTATTACATGTACTGATGAAATTAGTGACATCTGACAAGTCTCTTCCCAAGAAGCTTACTGTCTGAGGGTACTTGCATGATATGCTGACCAAGAGCAAAAGAAAAGAGATGAGTTGGGATGGAGATAAGGCTTATACAGCTGCAAGTAAAATAGGATCATGGCATCACTGGTTTGTGCACTAATACACCCAAATGCTCAACTTCTTTTTTGGTTACTGAAAGCTGATTTGCCAAATGTTTTCTTTAATTTAAGCAAGGAAAGAAGTGGAAGGAGAATGAGGAAAAGAGAATAGGTTAGCAGGTAACAGGAGTTAGAACCTTAATTTTAGTGCTTTTAGTTGTATGTTATTGCAACATTAAATTGTATGCATTTTGGACATAGCTAGGAACTACCTTAACACAGGATCCATATTTTACCTAGTTCTAAGAATATACTATGCATATCTGCTGCTGCAATATAAGCTAACTTTGGTATTTTTTTGGCAACGTTTAGAGGAAAATGTACATTAAAATAAGACATTCCTAGGTCTAAAAGTCTGCATAAATAATTTCTACTAATCAAAAGTACTTTATTATATTTTGAATTTTTTTCAGGTTAATATGTTTTCCAAGCAAAGTTCTAGTGTTCAGAGAATAGGGAGGATGTGTCACAATCCAAAATTACCAATTTTCTTTGGAATCAATATTCCCCCAATTCAAGCTTTTATTATTCAAAACTATTTATGTTCAAAGTAAAGAACTTTGAAATTGAGGACAGAGGAAATATTTATTCTATCACATTATAACATTATGGTAGGGTTGTTGACTGGCTGGTTTCCATCTAGTCTGCCTAGTTTTATTCTAATTCATCCCAGTTCTGTCAGAGATACTAAGCACGGGCAACATTCATCAGTGCATGAGTGGCAGGCACTAGTCTGAAGTGGTCATTAAAAATATGCCATGGTGCAATCTTACCCAAATTGATAGGAGCTCTCTGTCCCATCAGGGGATGTGGCTTTCTGCATACTATTCTACATTTGGGTTCACACACACAGAGGCCTGGGGATGAAGCTCCTGTGAAATCATAAAACGTTTGCCAGTCTGTCATTATCACCAACCTGGTTGTTAGTGAGTTGGGGAGCTCCAGCTACTTTCTGGCACTACCTCCAAGCCTGCTGACAGATTGATGTGAAGTAGAACAAATACGCATTTCTAGGCTCTGACCGATGTGGTGAAGGTCTTCCTTTTCTTCCTACAGTTGGACAACCCCAAAGCGTAGCTAATACTCTTTTATTAAGTGACTCCAGTACTGTAAAGCTGAGAATAAGTAAAATGAGTTAACATTTTTGCATTCAGCTGCAAATTTGTCCTAATATTATTACAATTTATTTATGTAGTGCAAACCATAGGCTAGGCTATTTAGACAGGTAGGAAGCCGGAGTATTTTCCTCTAAGACTTTATAACCTAAGCAGCATACAAACAAAGAACCCAGTCTTGGGAGATGCCGAGCTCATACATACTATGGTGATAGGTGCTATGTAAGAGCTTAAGTTCGATTCTTAGAGCATCCTAAATTTGCTCTGAGGAGGTGAAAGAAGGTTAGTGCTGGATCATGTCTGATGCGAGGKATAAGACAAAGGCAGACTGTTAAGAGGAATAAGAGAGTTCAGAGCAGCAAATCTAAGAATACAATTTTGCGGAGGCTTTTTAAAGAGTACAGGATGCTGTTGCTGAAAGGAGAAGTAGCCAGTCCTAGAAGAGATTGCAGTAATTAGGTGTAAGCCAGTAAGACTGATGACCCTATACATTTCTTGTTTTATATGACTTTTGATTATTGCTATTTGAGAATCACTGCTCTCAGGATACCATGTTAACTCAAATGAGTTTGGGATAAGCCAGAGTGATAGCTGGGGAGATATCTCAGGCTTCTGTATTAAAGAATGTTTTTTAGGTCCTGCCTTAGGCTCTGCCACCATTTGGCTAGGGCTTGTCAAGATGGAGAAGACAGGTGTTAGTAAGCATTATCATGAATTTATAACAATCTGACTACTCTGTGCAGGAATAGCCTTTAGTAGAAAGTAGAGTGGGTAACACCAAACAATACATGTTAGGAGTATCCATACAAAAAGGTACTTGTTTAGACAGGTATGAAGACAGAACCTCCCTTAAAGAACTTATTATCTAAACAGCATATAAACAAAGAGCCCAGTCTTGTGAGGTTCTGTAGTTAGTGCTCTGTAAATTTGTATCCTCACTTACTGCTTGCTAACTTCTTGTATAGACAAGCAGAATTTAAGCCTTGCAAAACTGTACATGGTTAAAGTGATCTCATATAGCCTTCCTAATAGGACATCCTGCAGGCAGTGTCATAGTTAGCCAGCACATTTGGCTTTGGAGTGTTTCTTCTTTGGCACTGCTTATCGGCTGAACAATAATTAATGCAACCACGTTTGACAAACTTCCACTGAGTTTGTTAGTGCGTAGCTCTGCTGCTAGGAATGCAAATGGGGAGAGTGGAAGACAAGAGTCATAGAAATATATTTTGGTCATGGTGCCCCCTCACTGCCTAAGAGTCCTTCCAAATGATGGGTACCTCCTTAGCTGCGAGGTGCTTCCCTCCCTCAGGGCTCCAGCCAGTCTCCTTGGCTCTTACCGGTAGGTGGTATTTGCAGTTATCTTTCTGTGGGGGCAGCAGCAGCTAGAAATGCTCAGGCATGTCAGAGGGAACCCCAGAGGGAAGGCTTCTCCTAGAAACCCTGGGCCTCACAGATGGCAAACACTTCAATGTCATTCAGATACTTAAAAAAAAAAATCTGCCTGGACTATGAAACATTACCAGTTCAGAATTTCCTAGGTGTATCCAGTGCAAAAGGTTCAAAATTTATATTTCATAATTCACCAAACACATGAGCAATTTCTGGAATTAAACAGTTCTGTTCAGTCTTTTACTCTTTATAAATTTATGAGTGGGTTTGTGGCCCGTCACTAATAGGACTCTAAATTAATAAGCTGATGTGTATTGCAACACTCTCTTAGGTAAGCTTCCTTGAATTTTAGAGTCTAGTGACCTGCCTTTTGTCATACTGTGGATTCACCCTTAGCAAAAGGCTGAATTTTCAGCATGCTTTTCTTTCTGTGATAGTTTACAATAAGTCACTTCTTATTCTATGTCATCAGTTAATATTAAATGGGGGAAAAATCACTGTCTTCTAACACTGAACAAGAGGATTAATCTGTTCTTTAATGGAATTCTGGAAAGAAGGAAAGAATGGAGCTTTTTTTGCTTTACAGAGTCTTTTCAAGGAGAATGAAGATATCGCCATTGCATTACATCCCAACACAGGATCAAATTCAGTAAATTCCATAGCTGCCCAGTGCGTGATAGAAGCGCTGGAAGTCCATGAGTGCATACGGAGCTGTGTGATTGCACACCATCTCCAGTATGCMCGACTTAACGAGACATGAGCAGAAGGATACGAGACCGCATTCACAGTGACACAGGTGGACCCATGCCTCAGGCTGCCCAAAGAGAGCGGATTTCCCAGACACAAAAGGCAGGAGGTGTAACTTGTACAATGGGGATAGCCCAAGCTAGTTTATGTACTATTCTCTTCTCTTCCTGCCCACCCAAGAAGTTTCTGTTGGCCCATAGTCAAAGAAATGCCTAATTTCTCTATGATACCAGGCAACAAATAATGGAGAATTATATTGCTAGCTCATTATATGCATGTGCTTTTGATCTCCTAAAGAGCTTTGTGATCCTTGCTTGCAGACAGGTAAGTTTTCCACCCCTCACACCCCCACATACATCAAGCTGATCTGGCAAATAGTGTGAGCTGGTACACATTTATTTTACCTGCCCTCGAAGACTTAGGTATTGAGGGTTTAACTGGACCTGAGAAAAGTACAGCATGTGACTAGATATAGTCACAAACATATATCAGGTTACTGGTTATTTAAAAATGGCCGAAAGATAAAAAATTGATTTGGGGGAGGAGGATTGTGGGCAGAAATAATGGAGTAAGCACTCACTGAGATACACCTAACTTCCCTTCATTTAACTATTTATCTCGAAAAGGAAAGCATACTTTAAACAAGACCTTCAGCTGGTGTAAATCAGGAAGCATCTCTGAAATCAGTGGTTTTAAATGTGTGCAGCAGCTAAGCATAGTGTTCCACAGTTTTCATCATTTCTTGAAAACTAAATGTGTATGATCACTGCATATTATATAAGGATTATTTAGTAGGCATAGGCTAGCTCTCTTGCTAAGCAGGAACCTATTATGGAAGGCGTACATTCATTTATAGCAGTAAAGTGCCTGCAATTCTGATTAAATAAAAGGAAAGGCACAAAATCATGGAAGTGAATATTTCTGTAAAGGATAAAAGTAAGCCCAAGCTTTTTAACAATTCATATTGGCAGTCTATAAAACAGAAAGACTGTGTGTGTGTGTGTGTGTGTGTGTGTGTGTGAGAGAGAGAGAGAGAGAGAGAGAGAGAGAGAGAGAGACAGCCAGACAGCCAGACAGACAGACAGACGGTGAGAGGGACAGAAACAGAGACAGAGACAGAGAACAAGAAAGAGAGGGAGAAAAATGTTTAGGATGCATGCTGCAAAAAGTGTTTTGGACAGGAGGAAAAATAAAGATCAAATAAAGTTCAAATTAAACTGCCACACAGTCTCTACACGTGATCTGCTCATTATATATTTATTGTTTCTTGAGTATCGAAAAACAATCAATATCACTGCTATTTTCAGCCGACTTTCAAAAAAAAGGAATACATGTTATCTTTTGCATTATCTCGATAGGCTTGGTTATATACTGTACATAGTTAAACACACAATGATGAAACATTCATATAGGCAGCTCCCATTTCCCAGCTTCTTTTTACACAGAGCAACTAGGTGTGCCAGAATCCCTTTCTTCTCCCTTTGGCAAGAGGGCTTGCAAGCAGTTGTTTCAGCAATTGGTGCCAGTGCCACCTATGAGTCAGCGTGATGTATTTAATGCTCCATTTGTTAGAGGCTAAGTACATTACCCCTACAGTGCCCTAACCTCTAATGGCTTGGTGCCAAGGGGCCCAAGTCTGGTCCTGGACCTAAATTACTACTTCACATTTTACTGCAGTGTCAGTTGTCTCTAACACATACATTAGATCTAGGAATCACAGTGCATCATTTTAGCATTAGAGTCTGATATTATGAAATGTATCTTTATTAGAATATTTCTCATTTCCCAGTAATGCTTCAAAAATGAGCCTGAAAAATTAGACATGAATTTGAAGTGCAAAAATTTTATGTTTTCATCATTTTGTACTAAAGCTGGAGTAAAAATATAGGTGTTTGTAATATGGTGCATGGATCTGACATATAGCTCTTGATGTTCAGGGTTAAATTTAAATCTACATTGCCTGGTTACCAATCTCCACAGTTGCACCCAGGCAGGACTAGGAAAGATTGATGATTGTGATTGTGAGATTAATCCTGTAATGTTTACAAGACTCCTGAGCTGAAATCTGGTTGGTCGTATCGTGCTATCCAGAGAAGGCTGCTTGGCTTGCCAGGGTAATTTCTTCTGATGCAGTAAATAACTAAGCATAATGAAAATACTCTGATGTATTCTACTGCCTGATTGATGCTCTGCATGCGATACGGCAAAGCAGTGCACTTCCTATCACAAATTTACATATACAAACCAGCAGAAGAAGCATGATAATGTCAGCATCCTCCAGAAGCCCTAGGATGCTACACAGTTTTATAGCAGTTATGAATTACTGTTGACCTTTCTGGCCTCTTATACCAGTATGCTAGACTCAAGCATATTGAAAGTCATCAGTCTGGAGCAGTCATTCTTTACATAATTATGGCTATTTGTGTGTGGGAGGACAGTGTTTCTTTTATTGTTAAAAATTAGCATTAAAGAATATCACTGCTGTGATTCAATGGCCAATCTGTTTTAAGCATATATTTTAATAGAAACAGAAAAAAGAATAATTTGAATTCTTCAAACTATTTTTATAATGCAAACAATACCAAAACATGGACTTTCATAATTTAATACATAATAAAAAAGCATAGCTAGTGTCCTGGTTTCAAGACTTTTTTTTTTTTTTTTTTTTTGAAGCAGGTTAAAAGGGCTTAACACTTAGCACTACCATTTAAACTAAATTTCTTGCTGGATTTTGCAAGTCTAAAATTAACAGGAAATATTCAGTAGTAATATAAAAGTCTTTCAAGTACAAATATAGATTAAATCTGTGAAATCATGTGGATGCATTAGTTAAAGGAGCTTCCATATTTCATACTAAATATTTGAATAATCAGGCTTTCAGAACATCACTAAAACACAGCTCCTTATTATCATTTGCATTTTAATGTCCTTAAAATTATTACACTAAGGGAAATGTTTTTGATACATTACAGCATTTCCTCTAAATGTGTGATTATGTTAATGGGTTTTCAATCAGGATCCTAGCCTGACACCATAGGAAAATTTATGCAAAGTTCATACCCTGTCAGGGCCTTTAATCAGGACCATTTATTAGACCCCTGCCTTCTTTGATGGTTGCTGCTCCCTTTATTAAATATACTGACTTGGCCATCTGAAGAAAAGGACAATAAAAGGTTACTGGGGATGAAAGCATGAATGCTATTTGCTCATGTTTCCTTTACAGACACTTCTTCAATAATTAAGGAAGGGCTTTCTTTGGCCTTTTAGGCTTTTGAAGTGCATATCAAACATAACACTTAGTTCTTGTTTTTATGGAATGTTTAATGCACAGATTTAGGCTTAAGCACAAGCAAACTAACTTAGAGGTTTCTAACAGAATTCATTTAAATAATTTTCACAAAAAATCACAGCAGTCAAGTATGTCTACCGACTAGTCGAGATATATTTAACTAAGGCAATTAAGCTTACTGTAATTTAGGAGAAACATTAAAAATAATCGTCAAATTTTTACCTCTCTTTTTTTCCTTACGTTGGTCATTTTTCTAGCTTCTCTTTATGAAAACCTTAGCATAGTAAAGGCATCACTGTATTTGACAAAACAGCTTCCGATATGAGAACTATTTCCTGGAGCCTCTGACATGTATGCTAGTTACTTTATAAAATTAGTTAATACGTTACTTACGGATTTATAGGAAAGTTGAAACCGGCGTGAGTGACACTATTTTTTCCCTTGGATCGCATGCAGAGAAAAACACAACAAACAGAAGATCTAACTAAGTAGTATTGACAACCTGGGGTTTGGATACAAATTCAATATGAGAAAACAGACTCACTTCAATGAAATACAAATAAACAACAAATTCTGTTTTAACATGTCTAAATAGGTAGTAGCTGACTGACAGGCTTGGGTCTCATAGGAAAGCCATTAGTAGAGCATTTGATAGGAAAACGTTTGATTTGAATGCAAGTTGCGTTTCCCCTCAGGGGGTGATCTGAGTGGTATACTGGGGATTCACAGGCACCCTTTTCACTAGAAAATGCCTGCTGGGCTGTATCTTGGTAAATGAAATTTGTAGGATCCCCTAATACTAACAAGTATATAACTATATCATCTACTTAGAAGGCATGCTAATTATATTGGTTCACTGATGTTCATTTTCTCATTCTGCAAAAATATATTAAAAAGTTTTAATAATGAGCACCTGGGTCAATTCTGTGTCCAGCCTGGGAAACAAAAATACTTCATTAGTTTAATTATCAATATTTATTGCTCTGAAAAATGGAATTCATTATTTTTCCCCACAAGCAATTGGTAAATGTTCAGTGAAAAGATAGCAATGCAACAAGAAATTTGTTACATAAATGCTACTGACCTGATCTAGAGTAAAGTTTTAAACTAAGAAACTTTAAACTGAATAGTTATCTGGCATTTTTTTGCCAGATACTGATTTACCACGCTGCATGTCCTTAAGTAATATCATCCTAAATTTTATCATGGCCATCATAACTATGCATATAATGAATTATCTCTGACAAGTTATTCAGGTGAAAACTAACACATCCTTATTAGTCTTTAGATGTCTACACGCCTTTGTGTGTTTGTGTATCTTTAGATGGTAGAAACTTTTGCATCAAATGAAACGGATCTCTAAATTGTACAGTAAAAAATAGTGGTATATGTTTGGTAAATGAAGGGAGATTAGATTTTTTTTTCATGTCAGGATATTAAAGAAAAATAGTTTAAGGTGTTATTTTATGTATGTGGTCCACTCATACACCTCCTAATTTTCAACTTGTTTCAATCACAAACCAAGAATATCAAAGTAATATGGGGCCAGGTTTAAAATAAATGCACAAGGCACTAAAGAGTTAATGTTCAGAGATGAAGCTTTGAGTTAGAGATTGTTTATGGCTCAAAAATGCTGCTGAGGATAATTTTAGCTTAAAAAAAGCCTTCAATATTAGTATTATGTTTAATTATATGCATGTGTTTCTGATATATCTCATCAGTGTTAAGCATCATTTTATCTTTCTGTTTGTCCACACAAAGAAGCAGGCAGACTAAATGAACCCGGTAATGCCTGATAGTTTGAAAGCAGAGAATGCACGGTATGCAGCTTAAAGCACATCAAAGAAAATGTAACAGGACCTCAGTATGTCTTCCTATTAGACAGCACGTTGTTATTAAGTAAAAATACTATTTCTTTTATTTGTGTAGTTTAGCAGATCAGACGCTACCTTTCAGAATTAGTAATCAGCAACAAAAAAAATACATTTTCCCTTCTAATGCTCTAGACAAAAGAAAAAATAAATTTTATACTTCTCAGAATAGGGTGAGCAGAAGGATACTAATTCATGTAAAACATAGTTTATTGGTTTATGCAGTAGTAAACTATCCTGATTAGCTAAATGGATCAGGTGTAAGGACGTTAAGGGGGATAAGGTGGCTTCTGAACATACATGAATATATAAGGTATCATATAAATATATATCTGTAGTTGCCTATATTGCTCATGCGCATGCACACACGTTCTGCATATGTTAGGCCTTTCCGAGAAAGAGGCAAACAATATAGATGAAAATCAGCATCTGCAAAAGGCAGCAATCCCATGATTCCATCTGAGCCAATCACTTAACATATCATTCATAATGCTAGCCTGCTCCCATCATCCTCACCCTGTCAGGGGCATCTTTCTTCATTTGCTTCTGCTTTGCAGTTCCAAGAAAGTGGAAACACTGTATCATTTACTGTCCACAACCTAAACTGCTGATTTAAAGGCTGATTTTTTATTTTCCATAATGCTGTATAACTATTCTTTCTGCTTTCTGTAAAAGTTTAGCTTTAGAAGGGTCGTAAGCAATGTGAACACTGAAAACATTGCAGGGAGCTAAATTTTCTCCATTTCTCTCTCATTCTCTTTCTTTCATTAGAAGTCTGATTATTACAAGCTTTTAAAAAATCTGATGTGTAATTCCTCTCCCTCCTTTTTTTTTTTTCTTCTTCCAGGATCATACAGCTAAGTCGTAGAGGAAAACTTAAATGGTAGCTTTTATTTATGCTAAGGAAATTTCTAAATTCATAAATAAATGTTGCTATCTTTTTTATTTCTTTAATCAGAAGACACATGACATTTCTTAAGTTTATTTCAAAATGTTGACAGTTACATTGCTTGTATTAATGATTCCTAAAAGCAAATATAGTGTTTTTTCCCTGCTTTTTTCCTCCCCATATTATTATTATTTTTATTGTTACAGTGGACAGTGATGACTCTGTGTCTTAAAACCTAATCATTAGTGCCTATTAAATTTGGGTTTCATATGTTGCTGGAGGTAGAACTGATTATCATAGTGAATGAAATACTTGTTTGGCATATTCCCAGAGGGCAAAAAGTCATTCTTCAAGGTGATGCATCTCATTTGAGGAATACATTAACAATTGAAGGCAGTTAAAAATACATGTGAACTCCCAGTGAGGCAAATCTGAGGTTGACCACATATATTTACTGACTGACTCTTGCCTCATTCAGGGGAGAAAACTGTGATATGGAAGGCTGGTTTCTGCAACACATGAGACCTTAATTTACAACTCTAATGTGGCAAGTAGATCATAGCTGCTTAGAAAATATTTAGGATTTAACGCTCTGTATGGGTTTTAGATTCCTTTTGTATCTTCAAAGGTTAAAGAAAAAGTATGAGAAAAGATAAGGCTCAACAGCATTAAAGGTCAAGTTTGTGATAGAAATTAACTACTCATTTCAAGGTTGCATGATAAAATAAAGAATAAGACAGATGTATTTTTGAAACCATGCTGAGATCGACAGTGAAAAGTTTTATACAATAGAAAATAGGAGACAGGCTACATAAAGGCCAGTATTATTGCTATGAAAGGCCAGGTTACAGAATGATTGCATTAATTGCAGCAGCACCCTGAATGGAAAGAGTGATACATAGGATATCCTATATGATGTGATGAACAGATTACCGCAACAAATGTTATTTTTTCTCCAAATTCATTTTCCAAACATTTGATATTTTAGTGGAAAATAAAGCAGAAATAGAAACAAAGTCAGGAAATCTAAACTGCTCAGGTACAGCTGAATACTAAGCATGGAAAATATGAAATGTAAAGCAAGGATATGTTTAAAAAAAGGTACAGTGTTTAAATGTACTTGGTCATCCAATTATATTCTGCATAAAAAGCTATGTTCTACCATGTAGCTTTTTATTTCTTTGGGAAAAAAAAAAGATTTTCAACAGGTACAAATATTATCCTTTTGATTCACAAGAAGCACCACCAAATTATCAGTCTCCCTTCTGGCAAGTAGAGTCAGGCAAACATAAAGGAAAAATAAAGATAGATCAGGCCGCAATGTATTTCATCACCAAATAGAATCTTCTTCCAAAGGCAAGAAATGGTAAGTTTTACTGCACAATATATTCATATATGAATGCATTCATATATTCACACCCTTACACAACTCCATCAGAGTGAGAACATGTGCATATTTGTCTGAGACATTATAATATAGCAGTGACATATACATTACTACAGAAAAAGTTTCAAGACAAAAACCAAACACTAAGATACCTCCCCCTCCCCCAAATGTTGGCATAGTAAAAGAAGGTAGATTCAGACACCTAAATTCTGACTAGTATTATGACAACTCTCACTAGTATTATGACAACTGTTCTGCGCTATAACCCAAACCATTTTCAGTTACGGWTTACATTATGGCTGAAACCTCCTGAGATCAACTTTTCTGTATAGTGAAGATATCACGACATTTTACTGCAGTCTATCAACCCATACATTTTTTGAAACTGTTAGAACTGCTGTGAGATTTTAGGATATCCACTTTTAGGAGGCAGCAGCTGAAGGCAGACTGGGAAGGTGGGGAAAGAGAGAAACAGAATGAGGATGAAAAGGGACAGAATTTTGTCAGACACCCCTCTTACAGAAGGAGTCCTTTATTCAGTCTGTAATCCCAACTGTTACACGAGAAATCCTTCATTGAGCCTAGGGATCTAATATTACATATAAAATAAAATTGCATGGAGCCTGGGAATCCAGCAGTTATACAAGAAATATGGGCCTGAAAGGCTTGAAGATTCTCCTGTTAAGACTGATAAATTAGGATTTATACAGAGAACACTGTCTGTAAGTTTGATCAGCCAGAAATGTGAAAAGGAATCTAATGCTTAGTCAGAAATTCCTGAAATGGACTGCTGGAGAATGAGGAGATGTGGCAGAAAGAAAGGAAACTCTGACTGTGCTTTTGGAGAGAGAGAAAGCCGTTCTAAGGCATACAAGTGACTTGCTGAAAGCCAAGGGTAGATTTGGTTAAAATTATCCTCTCATTGTGGAATTACAAGTGCAGAACCACAGAATCCTAAACCATAAAGGACCGCTGCAGAGATGCACGGACCAGTCAGTGAGCTTTACTCGTGGCTTGGATGCACATTTCTTAAAAGGACAAATGATCTTGCTTTCAGGACTCTGGTGGTAAATATACCATATGTTTTGAACTGTCATCATGATTTGGAAGTTTTCTTAGAGAGATTGGCGCTCCACTGAGCTGCTTCTTTGAAGAAATGAAGAACTGAGGAACCCTTGGGTCCTAGCACTCTTTCTTACCCCAAATTATTTTTGGTATTCTTTTCATCTCTCTCTCAACTATTTTCTACATCCTTTCTGAAGTATAGATGGAAACATACCCTACTCACAGTTTTACTGTGCAGTGTACAGGGTGAAAATGAGTTCCACACTTATTCTACCTGATATTTTCTGTAGTTTTATACCAAACAGATGTGTGGGCCATGAAGGAAAATTCTCCAGAAAGAGCTCATCAGCAGCAGCTGTCTCTGATTGAGCCACTGTTATGTTCCTTCTCTGAGTTACTGCTGTCCAGGATTATCTGATCCTGTAAGCAGAATCTGATTTTTATTTTTTGGGGGGTCCTTTTTCATTCCCTGATATATTATGTTGCACTTAGTTTTATTAAAAAGTGCAAAATTGTACCTGTTTTAACAAGTCATTCAAATCACTCTGTAAGAGTAGGCTGTCCCCACATAACTTTGTTTCATCTGCAAGCCGAAAAGATGTGATATCAGCAACTACATTCTTGATAAAAAGGTTGGCTAACTCTGGATCAAGAACTGAACATCAGGGACTGCTACTGAAAAAGCTCCTTCACTGTATCTGAGCATAAACAATTAAATTCTGCAATCTGTCTATAAGCCAATTTTGTATGGTCTGTTAACCCCATACAGCGCAAGCTTTTTATCCAAAATGTCTTTTGGTACTAAGTCTGTTGGCTTGAAGAAGTCCCAAGTATCTACATAATGCTATGATCAGCAAAGTCTATGATCCCGTTAAAAGATGCAAACAAAAATCCCCATACAACTTGACGACAATCACCACCTTTCAGGAAATAATATTGAGTGATGTTAACTATACTTTTGCCCCTTCTTACATTTCTACCTACTTTATGGGTATTGTTTTAAATTAACTATTCCATTATTTACTTAAACTTATACCATTATTCTTACTATCCTTCTGTGTCATGTGTTGTACCCTCTTGAAATATTGGGAAACCATTTGCCTAAAGTCCTATAATTCTTTGGAATTTGCCCAGTTTTCCAAGATTTCTTTATGGTTAACTTTAACAGTTTAGGGAGATCCAGGGCAGTTCCTGAGTGTAAGATATTGTGGCCAGTTAATTTGAAAATGTTTAATTTTAGCAAAAACCTTTGCTACAGAGGGTAAAGTTTCAATTACAACAACATCACATGGGACAGATACATCCCCCTGTTTTATTTCAAATAAAGAACTGAAATATCTGCTGAACATTCCTGTCTTTATACATCAGTATTTGATCAAACAAACCCAGCAGTGAACCTACAGATGTTGCCAGTAAGTTTTTTTAAAGAATTCTTACTACTTTTAATTCTATGGGCAATTGATATTTTGTTGAAACCTTTGGCTTTCCTTTACTTCTCCTACACGTTTTAACTTGCAGCTTATATCCACTTCCATTTGCTTTCCCATTTTTCTTTCCATCATACATTATTATTTGTTTTATTGTTGTGCCTATAGCAGCTCAAAGCCAAGAAACTGAATATACATTTTTTCTTGTCTTGCAAGTTCTGATGTTATTGGTATATATCAGCATATCCCTGAGAAATTTCCACTTGTTAACATGTCATACATTAAATGTGTATGCAAGTCCTACCAACAGTTATTGTAAATTTGGGAAAATCAGCCTTTTTAATATAATGGTGATTAGAGCAATCACCGACACTGCTGCATTTGCATTTAAAAAAACTTTTAAGTCAGCAAATCACTTTATCATAAAGGTGCATAATATCAAGTTACCTATCTTTGTTGAATCACTTTATAAATTATCTATCACCTTTAGAATTTCTCTGGTAGCTTTAAAATTGGCTGAACAAAATGACAATCAAGTATCCTCCAAGTTTCATTTCAACGAAACAATTTTTATTACGATGAATGCCTATAGAGCACTTCATGTTCATCTCTGTTGTGATCTATTCTGTATTCTGTGTCAGATGACCAGCTACAATACCATCAAAACTTTGGGCCAAGCATAATTTAAATCCTCAAACAACAAAGGTGTTTGCGACTTTGTGTAATATCTGACTCAAATAGCCTCTGGTTTAACGTGTCGTCCCCTGCATTCTATTACATTCTGTCCTTAGAAAGTTAGTTTTAATCATCCATTTGTAAGACAAATCTCATCAAGTTTAAGTAAACCCAACCACTTCATATTTCTTCTTATACATGAGTATCATCTCTTGTTCATTCCCTTAGCACTTATCATTAATAAATATACAATGGAATTGTCTCTGTGTTTGGATTTATCATATGTGGGATACCAAGATAAGCTCTTGAGCATGCATATTTTATATCAGTGGTGGTCTTTACTTTTGGAAGCTTTCTATATGGCATCAAAAGGAAAATTTTATGTGGTCTGACAAAACCACTTCTTGCAGGTGAACTATTACATGCTAGTTTTAAATTGAAGGCAAACAAACCCTAAGAACATCCCAGTTTGTGGTGTCTGTCACTACCCAGTCAACTTTTCACCTAACTGTGGTCACAGACACAATTTTATGTTTGTTTGTTTGTTTTTTCAGTAGAAATTCATGAGGAAACAAGCCTTGAAGTTTTTAATTTTTAACAAATATAGCTGTTTTCATAGTTTTTCTTTCAGACAGGTTGATTCTTCTTTTGTAGACTCTCCGTGATGTGATTCTTTCGGGGAGAAAAAGCCTGAAGAGCTCCTAACTGATTCAGACCAGTGCTGGATTCCTCAGCCAGTATTACCTTTTGTATACTGAAGGGAATCTTAAAGCTCACATTGAGTCTTCCTTAGCAAAACACTACCTTAACAGAAAGTCATTCCCAGGAGACATCCAGCAGAATTCTATCGAGGACAGAAAACCAGCTCTGAATACAGCTCCATAAACATAGCTTGACTTCAGTAGAAGCATCACAATTTGCGGCAAAGTTTCTAGATTCATAGTGTTCCTAATAACTCAAGCACCTGCAGGAGCAGAGATACAGCTTCCACCTGATATGCTCCTTCAGCTTCACCCAGCGCTTCTTAAGCCAAACTCTTCTCACCATATAGCACCCGTAAACACAGACTGCTTTTCTCCCATTAGATCCATGTAAAGCACTCACCCACCTTCCTTCCCTCTTCCCCTCCTTTCCTAAATAGTCCTGTCTTTCTTAGCCGAACTCTGTAGATAGACCTTTAGGGATATTTAGAACCAAGATTAATTAATTTATATTTGCTTGTTTTGAAATCCATTCATATATTACATTTGTGATAAAAAGTTATGAATCATCTGGATACAAGCTAACAGCTCTCTCTTTTTGAAGCATACTAGAGGTTCGGCTGTCTTGGCTGTACTTGTGACACACTACCTAAGAACACATCTCATGGGTGGCATTACAAGAACTGCCACTAAAAAAGCTAGAAAGCCTTACTCAGACTGAAGATCTCAGAAAGTCCTTGTCCATTCCACTCCTTCAATTCCCTCCAGGGATTCTGCATAAATCTTAAAAGTCCACATGCAGAAATTACAAATAATCCAGTAATGATGATGTTGGATAAATATCATATTCTCTTTGGCATGTCTAAGTTCCTGTTGCAGAAATCCACCCACTCTTAGTAACAAGTTCATACTTAGGACATCACAGAGCTTCCACTTCAGGTGAATAAGCTGCCCTACAGCCTTAGGATAAGGAACACCATTTTTCCTTTTGGAATTGTAAATTGCTCAAAAAGTGTGCTTATGTAGAGTATCATTACCAATATCATACATGATGCATGTGTGAATGCATATGTTTTCCCATAAGGAAAATTTCTTTAGCATAAAACCTACCACAGATTTATCTCATAAAGCTTGATGTTCTGAAGTGTTCAAAGTTTTTCCATTTTTCAGCAGTTTTTATTATTATTGGCTGACTCTCCTCTATCCTTTTAGAAGCAGAACAGATCAAGAAGCATAGCTAAAATAATTCCACCAAATATGGAGAAAGATTAATCCCCTCTCAATAAGAAAAGAGATGGCAACTTTACCTAGGAAAAGGTGCAATCCCAGACCACGACACTTGTGGTGAAATGGCTCTAGTAATTTTTTATGAACAGAGCTTTTTTATTCAATAGTAATAAAAAAAACAATTAGAAATAAAATCTTGGTCTCCTCACAGACTAGATGTGACAGGCAAGACAGGTAATATTTATATTACACATGCGCAAGCACTGACACTCATTCATAAGGCATTCTGGACATTTTACAACAGATGTATTATTTGCAAAATAATTTGCAATTTTGAATCCCATATTTCTATTTATAACAATATTTTTGTGCACACACTTGCAAAATTTCAATAAGCAATCCACTGTAARAGTTGCAAGTGTAAAGAGAAATATTTCTCTTCATATTCAATAAATAGACAAGCATTTATTTCCACTGCTGAACAATGTGATTAATACTAAAGTATCCTAGGTAATCATGAAGGTGAAAAATCTGAAGCTTTGCAGCTTTGCAAATTACTTAAGAACAATTCAACTTGTGTAAATTATCCATATGTTATTTTCAAATGACAAAGATATCCAAATCAACTGCAACACTGACATCTTTAATGAGTCAAGGTTATTTTACCATTTAGCTTACATGTGAAAATCAATAGATAAGCTTTCTCTTTAGCTTTCAGTCAAGTTCAGACATGTTAGAAGCTGGGAGACTTAAAGTTTATTTGTGGTCCTATCATACACAATAAAAATCTCGAGAGGGTTATTTTGATTTTACCTTTGCTTGACCTCAAAGTTTTACTAGTTTGAGGTTTTAGGATGTCAAATATATGTCACACCCGACCTTCTGTTGTCAAACAGTTCTCGAGGTATTGTATGTAAACTTGTCTTTTAAGGTGAGCAGTAACACATTTTCCAAGTCTTGTGGTATGAAATGAAATGCAGACTTTGATATAGCTGATATAGCTGTAGACTATATTGAGCAAGTTCATATTTGGAGCAGGGATACAAAATGTATAGCTTAAACATGTAAGACCTAAATCTTTTTTTTTTTTTTTCCCCCCTCGCCCAGTGAAAGGAGATACTATATTCTCCCTTTAAGATCCTAATCTTGACAGAGCACATCCTTCCTCACTGGTGATGCTGCTTCAGCATATCCCATGGAAAAGGAGTTGTGTGACACTGGCTGGTCTGCTGTGTTGTGTTTGAATCCCAAGAGCTCTCAGCTTAGCAGGGTACTACACCTTCCCTACCCTGCAGAGAATGGTTGGTTTCTGAAAAGGGAGAAGTAGTTTCCCTATTGATGACTCTTCATAGAGAATATACTGCAAAGGAAGACCTGAAGCATAACTGCATCCTTCCAAGAATTTAGCTTATTTATGCTAGTAGCAGCTATGGATGTAATGGTTACTATTTGCAACCAACCACTATAGCCTGTTGTCCTTGGAAGTAAAGGAGAACAAATATCAAAGACAGTTAACAAACTGTCCTTTGACAAACCCAGAAGTTCAATCAGTATAAAAAAAAACTCATGGTGTGGTTCAAAAGACTTTGTAGACTACTGTCAAATTTTAATCCCACGGTTCAGAGCAAGCTAATTGAAAACGTGGGAAAAAGTCTACAACACTACCCATCAGCTGGCTGCATTCTAAATCATGTATATTTGGTGTCTAGTCTGTGCATGACACAGAGACAACACTTGTTGCTCCAGTTGATGTCTCTCCCTTGTTCATACACAGGAGAAGGACACCTATTATTCTGTTCTGTAGTGTTTTTTTTTTTAATTTTCCTCCATTAGATAAGCAGTAACAATGAGAGTCAAATGAAAGCCTTCCATTACTTTTATCTCTTAATCAGCTTCATTACCTTATTCCTCTATACATCCTTTGGATCATTCTTTACCATGTCCACCAGGGCATTCACATCTTTTCTCTGGCTTTTTGTCCTGGTAAATATCATCATAACTCGTATCCTAATCAAACACTTCTGAATGTCTATACAAATGACCATAACAGCAGTTTGCAAATTTTTTGTTAATTCTTGCCCTTATCTTTTTCTTTATTACTGTGTTTTTATTTTTATTTTCTACAGTCTTGAAATTTTCAGTATTCCCTTCAACCAGCTCACTTCTGCAGTTAAAATCCTTTGTTTGACAACTGTGGTCATTTTACAGCATTCTGACCCAAGGCACAATTAGTATCATGACAGTGGCTAAATACATGCTGCAGTTGTTATTTCTCATCACTGACTATTCCTGCTCTTCTCCCCCAGACTGCTATAACCAGTGACTAGAAAACCTTGGAAAGACTGAGCCAGAGAATACTTTTTGCTTTCGTATGGTTAGAGTCAGCCTGTTGTTTCAGAATCATTATTCCTTGTCTACCAAAACCCTGTGTAAGAGCTGGTGATATAATACAAACAAAAGTGGCAGCAGTATGCAGCTGACCGTCTTTTTCACCCCAAACTTTTATGCTTTGCTTTTTTCATGTAGTCAAGATGTTACAGTGGTGATGGCTTCAAGATGCATTTAGAAGCACAACCCTGGAATTCAAAATGCTGAGGCCCACAGGATTTATGGCAAGGCCTGTTGTTTCTTCTAAAGCACCAAAAAGTACAAAAAATATTTATTTTACATCCATGTATTTCTCTTTGCTAGTTAGGAAGTTTCTGTGAGAAGATATGAGGATGCTTAAAAAATGGCAAAGATAATGAAAAATCTAGTGAATTATACTCAGTATTCCTAAAATATATCAACAGAGCCTTAGGTGAAATGACAGATGAGTTCACTGTTTAAAAACTTCAAATGTAGCTGACCAACACATATAGACATGGAGGCATTTCTTAGCTTGTCTAAGAGGAATTTTCTCCGTATGGTTTCCAGCCTTCTTCATCTGTGTCTTTAGGCATTCCAAATTATGATATGTGGCTTCAGTACATGACCTGAGGCAGGATGAGCTTGATCAACAAGGTTGGACTAGTTAAAGACCAAAGAAGCTAAGAACAATATGCTGCACGTATTATGAAATGTAACTGTTTTGCCTCTTCTGTAAGATCCTTGTCTTTAGAGAGAGAGATAGCCAAAGAATCTCACTTAGTGCAATCTGTGCAAAGGACACGGAGAGTCGGGTGCTTAACTTCTTTGGCAGGTTCTCTTTGCTCAGAGGTACCACAAAAAGCATAGTTCAGAAGCTCTTTTCCCAGTTAAAATGTAAAAGCTGTGTATGCTACCCTCAGATTGCAGTGATCAAAGGATCTGTGATCAAGTCAAATGGGTATAAGACAGAGTCAGGTTTCTATTTCCAACTCTGCCAATGACTGTGCAATATTGTCCCTTCACCTTTTTCTTCTTTAACCATCTAAAAACAATATGGTTCGAAAAGTGCTTTTATCTATACACAAAGGGAAAACAGTGTAATATTTATGGGAAGCCTTTTCATCCAGTTTATATAGCCCATCACTAGGTTGTGCAATATAAGATTTTTTCTACAAAAAATTTTAATAATTATCCCTGGTGCCATTAGATGAAGAATAATAAAAACTGTTCTACTGTCTCAATAGTAATGTTAAAAATAATATAGACTATAAGGTACAATATGACAGGATTACAGGAATATTCTGTGATGATGGAAAAACTGTGATATTTCTGGCAGAAACAGTATTAAAGAAAGTCCTTTGTGAATCCATTCATTGCTTGTCACATAGTAGAGAAAATGATTAAGTACATAGGCCCAGATATTTACTTGGTCAGTGTTTTTAGTGTCTTCTGCTATACTAAGAGTAGCCAAATGGACATTGAATGCTTGACTTGGAAAAAAGACTATGCCTTCAGCCTGGCAAACCAACGACCTGCTACACTTACAGGCCTAAGTTTTAGCTATGAGATATCAGGTATCTTTGAGAAGCAGTAATCATGGCTAATATCACTAATATCAAGCATTACCTGAGTAGTACTCTGTTGGTAGGTGCCAATGCCCCTCACATGAGTGCCTGAAATCACTGAAGCCCACATGCAGAAGTGGAAAGGAGGAAAAAAAAAGAAAAAAAAAGACTTGCACAACCAGCACCAATCTCAGTTGATAGATAGTAATTAACAGTGCTGTTTCCCAGCTAGATGAGCACCTGTTGCCCTGCAATATCTGGGTCTCTTGTCTCAATGGAGAAGCAGCAACTAACAGCATCACCTCCCAGTTGTGACTCCTCATCTTTTGGTCTGGCCACTGGGAGGAGGCAGGTAATGGCACACCATCCACATTAATTGAGTGCTTTTTGCTTCCCAAGACTGGAAGAGAAAGGGAGAACTCTTAAATTTGAATTTCTGCCTCAGCTGGAAGGCTATGCAGATAATTGCTACTTACTGTGTAAGACCAGAGTGCAGTTGTATGAGCACTCCTCCCTTCCTCCAGTCCTGGGATGCAGCAGACACAGGTCTCAGCTTGCAGGCAGTTCTGTAAACTGATATTTCCCAAGGATGGGAACAGATCTCAGCAACTCATCACTGAGATGCAGTTGGGAGAAGCTCCCCACACAACCTTGACAACATAGTAGAGTTGGTCAAGCAAGCTGCCTTGCCTCTCTGTCAAAGAGGTCCCAAGGCCTGGGTTGGCTGGCTCTGCAGCTCAGGCTTAGGGTTTGACAATGTCAATGGCAAGTGAGGACTCTGATAGGGATTTAACAGTGTAGCCAGTATTGGTGGATTTGTTTTCCCAGTTTTCTCTTTTAAGAGTCAGTTTTGTTTGTTCATGGCCACAGAAAAGTTTGGAGAGTTCAGCCATTTTTTCAGGGGTGATTTTTAAGTAGCTGGATTTGCCCTATGACAAATATTTCTTCAGAAAGTTAATGCTGGCCAGTTAAAAAAAAAACAAAAAACCTTAATTTTATTTAAAGCTGAAGTAAGCACACGGTGGCAAAAAGAAGAAAAGCCAGATTTCCTCTGAATTTTTATGCAGAAGTGGATTCTATAGCATTCATGTCGTATACTCTAACAACATACAGAAAACTTGCATTTTTCAGTATGGACAGTGTTGGAAGTGCATATAGCTACAATGCAAATGATATATTCCTTTCTTTTTCTTTTTTCCCCTCCTTGATCATTTGGACATTTTCTCTGGGGTTTTTATTCTGAGACACATTTCTGTTCCCCCTAATTTGTGTCCAAAATTTAGAACAGGGGAAAAATATACATTTTAAGGGAATGATCAAAGGTATGAAGAATGAAATGATTTTGTTCAGATCTACTTATATTCCTAACATATGTATTCTGATAGGTCATAGAGGTGTCATCATTGGTTGGATATGCATTCAGGTCTTTATAGGTCCTACTTTGAATAACTTTCAGTCTGACAAATCATCATTATCATTATCATTATCAGCTATCATCATTATTTCATAGAAGAAGAACTGAAACATAAATGAATTAAATAGTTTGCCCAAGGCTAACTTAAAGAAAGACTTCTAAAATGTAGCAAAGACTGGAGTTTATAATCCAGATTTTGCTAGTCTCAGTCCTGTACCTTCATCCCATCCCAGTGAAATCTGGTTTTAATCCTGGTCTCTACCCCAGAATTCCAGTGGGAATGAGATCTTTCTGGGAACCAGAGTTAAAGATGTATTTCAGCAGCATGCTGTGCTAAGTTGTGGCCAGCCAATCGAATATCAAAGGGATTAAGTCTGTGAATCATTTAACAGGAAATTTCTCCTGCCTCAGTAGCATTGATGTTTTAAGGTGTGAAATTCAAGAACGGCTTAGTTCTCCTTTAGTCAAACAACCAGCCTGTAGCCTGTGTTATCAAGAGGCAGTCAAGAAGATCCCCTTGGGTCATGTGGCTGGTGTACATTTTTATATTACCATAGTAGGCTAGTTTTAACTTGCAGGATGTAATCCTATTTACCTCACATGTGATGTGTGCCCAAGGAGCATGTGCTTCGGTTATTATATGTATTATTTGTATTACCAGAGTACCTGGCAGCCCAAATCATGGACCAAGACATGATTATGCTGGTTGCTATATAAACATATAACAAAACAATGACCACCTCCTCATCTAAAGAGCTAATAACAAAACACAGCAGATAAGATTTACACAAAGTAGAAGCGAGGGGGACAGAATGTGTCAGCATAGTAGACTGTGAATTTAGCACACCTGCAGCCTGTTGTCAACATTTTTGTATGCATTGCTGAAAAATTTGAAAGAGAATTTTGAAAGAGATTAAAGCATTAGTTATGGTTAGGGGAAGCATCTCCCAAGTAGCAGGAACAGATAGCAAAAAATGTAACAAGTAGGCAATGAGAGAAGGCATCATGGGCTGATGGGAAGTCAAGCTTTCATTACTGAATGGGAGAAGTCAAGTAGGAAAGGCCATGTAATGAGTTTTGAAAATGATAACAGCTTCTATTAAGGGAAATATGGAAGGGAAGGGTGATGCTGGCTACAGGCAGTCCAGCAGGCTCAGTTACAAGTTGGACAAGAGTGCATTCATCAAGTTTTGAGAAGAGGAACTGCATAATGAATCTTGGACAAGTTTTCCTTCTTTTTTTTTTTTTTTTTGGTAGGAGATAGGAAATTATATTTTAGAGATACTGTTCAGAAATACATGGTTATAACAAAGTATCTAAAGCAAGGCTGGAACTGGAGAACATGGACAGATTAGGGGTGTGAGTTACAGGCAAAATGGTGATATTGAAAGTAACAGGAAATGTTTCAGATGGAAAGATGAAATACCTTTTATGGCATTTATGGTAACCAGTTTATGCTGGAGAATCACGAGGAGTCAGAATGAAAGACTAAGATTTGACTTGGACAAAAGAATCCAGGTGTACAAATGAGTAAGGTCTAAACATTATCAGAAAAAAAAAATTGCTGGTTGAATGTAACTTTATGATGTGCCAAAAAGTACAAGCGAAAAATGGTTAATTTAGGTGCCATATTGGGCTGAAGTAGTACACTGGTAAGAGACAGTCTCAGACAACAACAAAACTGTATTTGAAATTGTTCAGCTCTGCTTTCCCCTCTCAGTAAGAGCAATTCCCATTATGGGTTTCACAGCATAACAATGAGGAAAATGGACCCATATCTATGATATATTTTACAGAGCATGAACTTCAGCACCCACATTTATTTTAATTCACAAAATAGCTATCAAAATGTTATTAACTGGTCTTGAAGCTGCCAGTGTTATAGCCAAGCACACAGACCTCAGTGATCCAGGAACCTGTGAATATGAAGTATTGTTTATTTTTTTAGTTAAGATGGTAATTATCAACCATTGACCATTCTGTATGTGCAGTGTTTCAGTATCATAGCCCCCCTGGAGCATCCAAGATGAAACAAAAACAAATGTTGGAAATTACTCCAGTTCCTTTGAAATGGAACAGCTTTTTCTGGTCAGCTCTATTTATTACACAGCTCAGAAGCAAGATTTGATTTCTTTTCATTCCACAATTAAAACAAAAACCAGTGTGAAAAGTATCTTTAGTCAGGCATAAGGTACATAACTTTGTAAAAAGGATCTGCTAGTTCTTAAGTAGCCACCATTTCTCCTGCCTTTGTCATGATGTAGTTAAATAAATGTTTGCTTTTTTCTCTTCATGTTAGTAATTTTCTAAGGGGCTGTTTCTTTATAGTGTTTCCATAGGTTAGCTGGAATAGCAGATCCTTACTGCACATACAGTAAGTTTTGAACCTGCTTATAGAGACATATAAAAGTGAACCCTGCTAGGAACTCCACTGCTCATGCTGAGGTTTAAACACTGGAATTGGGTTCCCAGAGGATTTTCACTTTCACAAGTACTTAATGCAGCTTTAGGTGTCCCCAGGGCAATCTGAACTGGCCACTGAATATCCTTTTTAAGGGGAGTGAACAAAGGCTTAGTTCCACCTCTCTTGAAATACAGGATTCATGTTTTCCTCTCTTAAAATTTAGTGTTCCTGGAGGCAGTCAGTAGCATTAGAGAATGAGACTGTATTTATCTATCCCAAGGCTAGGTACAATGTAGGTAAGGGCAATCCAAGCTTCCCTATGGTGCTTTGCCAAAGCTTTTTAACCCTAAGCTGAAAGGATAACCACTCTACAGTATGATTACAATTGAAACTCCAGGCCTATTAAAAAGTTGGGCCTTTAAGATTGGCAAAAGCTTTTGATTACAGAAAATTCTATGTTACTTTTTATGATGTGCATCTCTGTACTGGGGGCTATACTGAGAAAACCGAGCAGATTTCACCTTGAACCAATTCCCAGACTGGAACTCAGGTCTCCAGAGATTTTCTTTTCTTGAAAAAGAGTGATTTTATTTTTCACTAGAAAATGAGATAAAGCACACTTCTAGGGGAAAAAAAAAAAGAGTCATAGTAAATAGACCATTTCTAAAAGAACTGAAATCAAATAGTAAGTCAGATAAGAATAGCAACAATGAAAAAATGAAAGTACAGATAAAAAAGAAATTGCCCTTATAAAATTAAAAATACGAGTTTTAGTGAGGATTTAAGGAGTGTGATGAATACTTTAGTGCTTTAAATGACCTAGAAGTACTAATGCCTCAGTTCTATTGAGTGCCCTCGACTCCTATTGACCTCAGAAGGAGCTGAAGGCATTCAGTACTGTGCTTGTTCTGGCCTGTCTAAATATGAATAACATGGAAAACAAGAGGAATAAAAAAAATATATTATTATCTTGGTCATATTCAAGTATCTTTTCATAAAATCAATGATATTCTTTTTATGAAAACCACAAAAAAATCTGCATATCTACAGAGTACTGTATTCATTAAATATTCAAATGGCATTTCAATATTTAAACAAAATCCATAGGCTAATTTCATTATTGTCACAGGCAGAATATTATATTACCTGAAAAGTGCTCAATAAGATTGATTTGTGTTGTTCTGTAAAATATAGTCTCCACTGACCACTTGCCAGGTTGGGTTACATGAGCCTTTCAAACCACAAACTGTGCTGTGGTCTTTTCAGTGCATTGCCTGGAATTCTCAGACTGTGCTTTGAAACCCTACAAAATATCAACGACCACCTTACATCTAATAACTAACTAGGCAGAGGCTCTTTTCTGAAGATCTTTTGACGTACCTGTTAGTGTAAATCAAAGGTTTAGTGTGTTCTTATCTTTTTTCCCTACTCACCTAGAATAATCATAAATGATTTGTACACTTCTGCAACCTACTTAAAAAAAAAAAACAATAAACCTTTAACTGCTATAATTTAATCTCTTCCGCATTTTTTTTGAACCCCTTCAATCCCATTCATAATTAATGTAATGCAGGATGATTCCTGGATGAAATAAGTTTTAGTCCTCATTGCTAATCAATATTTCTGACCATGCCTGTTTCATTATTGACAACATCTACCCACATTTACTCTTATAATTAAGTTATAGTTCAACTCCTAACTTTTCCTGAGTGTTTGAAACGGCCGTATGGTTTTCTTAATTTCAGTTGCTGTTTCATCTCTCTCAGTAGGTGCCTATTTTATTGTTAAAGGTCACACTCATTTGTCTGCTCCAACAAAGGCAGCCCTTAAAGTTGGCTGTGGTTTTGACAGACAGTGGCCCCTATAAGTGATGGCCTTAAGGACAGACCTGGCACTGGGAGACAGTCACCACAGCAAGGGAAATAACAGATAACAAATCATGCCACTATTTTTCCTCCTGGAGTGATTGACGACATCACAGCAGGTGTAACTTTTCAGTGTCTCCAGATTAAAACCCCTCAAACAAATGAGTTCTTAAAATACTGTCCAGGGGCATCAAAAGGTGCTGCTGGACTGAAATGCATTTTTAAAAACAGTTTCTATAGTTTTTTTTTTTTTTTAATAAAGTGCATAATTTAAGACTACCAAGTGCTATTATCTAATGTTCAGACATCCTTCCACTCTGATAACACAAAGCTCCCTTAAAAATGGAGAGGGTATCGTATTATACATGTAAATATTTATCTAATAAATACAGCCAGAGTAAGCAGCATTTTCAGTGAGTAATAAGACACTTGTCAATATGTAATACAAATCTCTCTGTACTACAGACAGCAGAAAAATGGCAAAGTCTTTCTGTGTGGTCCCTTATTAAATTCCCGAAGGAAAAAAAAAAAAAGAAAGAAAGAAAAAAGAAGCTGTGGTTGTGATAGAAGCAGCATTTGTCTACATTTTATGAACACGCCACAGAAGAGCAGAATAAAAACTTTCACCTTTCCGGTTCAGCATGTTGATTTGAACATCTGTCCCCATCTTAATTCTTATAAATGTGTAAGTTATTTTTTTGGCTAGTATAGAAGCTGCATAATATCTTGTACTGACATAATTAATGTAAAAAATTGTCTTGAAAAGTACATAAAGATGAGGATGTTAAGAGCTGTTTCCTAATTCTGCTGATCAACCTTTCTTCTACTCTAGTAAACAGATTTGACTTTTTTTTTTTTTTTWAAGTCCACTATGCTTTGTCTTTGAAATTCAGACTTGGGCTTCTTTACTGGATGTCATAGACAGACCCTCCTAGTAACTGTGATTAACATTATATGAGAAATTAAATTATTTTGACTGCAACTTGTAGACACAAACAGAATATCCTACGTGCATATCATGCCTTTTAAATACAAGGTAACTCTATCCTCACAGAGTGCATGAGTGAACAAAATAGAGCAGATCCTGATTATAGAAAACAGGTGAAAGGGTTACAGCATTTCATGGCATGTAGCACTACGCTCACAGAAGTGAAAAATACATCACACTGTTTTCTGTCTGACCCAAGCCTCGACCTGCTTACTGTTTCAACCTGAAATACTAGCTTTTGATTTATCTAGATTTGTTGAAAAACAAAATGTGCATGTATGCATGCACATATATTCACCCAAAACACATGGCAATGTATGTATCAGTCAGTCATAGGCAGCTACTCCCAGTGTCCTTTGACTATTTTATTAGTTGTTAACTCTATAAGGATTCTGCACAGAACAGATTCTATAGTCTTCTATAAGAGCACTGTCTCATCCCTGCTGGATAAAAGCACACATACTAATTCACCACATAACACGTAATTCTCACCACAATGCTAAATCTTGGTTCTGAGTTCATCAACATTAATATCTATTTCCCGTAGGCATATGTGTAATGATTAGGTGTAGGATGTGGTGTGCTGGAAGGGCTCTAGCAGTGTAGTGTGACCCCTTTGAGCCCCAGAGCATAAAGGGGTCATTAATCATAGATAACAATGGGAGAGATGTATGCCAATTCCAAATTCCCACATAAACTTCCTGCCCCTTCCATCCTTGTCTTTTTCCTGATTCAGAACACTTTTATATTTCAGCCCTCCACCCCTTTTCTTATCCCATCATACCTCTTAATAATGTCTGCACATTCTCTGTAATGTCTTCTGACTCTGCTGAAAAGTGCTTCCCAACACAACTGACAGTCCACRTCTGACAGACTAAGGAGCCCCTGGTGGCAAACTACAAGTGCTTACCAGCACGGAAAGCTGTCTGAACAGCAGCACTGTTGGCTCCAGAGAAAGCATAGTTTCCAGCTGAGCTACCAGCCTTACTGCAAAGCCTTCTCTTGATGGCAAACTACCTACAGAGCTCATTGCTAAGAAATATTGGGATGTTGAACCATTTCTGGTCAGCTGTCGCGGTGTTGTGGATAGTGAGGAAACAGAGAGAGCAGAATGAGCGTGGGAAGAGAATGGCCTCCGCAGACCCATGCCATCTTCCTGTTCCTAGGATACGAGCCTGTCTCCCATTCCCTCCAGAAACGGCATTCCACCCCAAGTCTACTGTAACCTGAAGTCTACACTGCAGAAATGTGCAACCTACCTAGCAGTGAACATGACTTGGTGTGTATCTATGCATTTGTGTAACAGATACCATCCTGGATAACTCACTGTAGATTACACCAGGCACCTCCAGAGCTAACAGCATGAGCTACTACAACTTGAGAAAACAAACCAATCCCCTGTAGCTGTGGCTATAACAGACATATATTTCCTGTGGATCCAGCACAGAGGGGAACCTGTAACACATACTCATCACTGGTTTATACATGCACATTCATGCGTGAGATTTTTGTACTTATTGGAATGGGATTCTTTACTTAGTGGAATCCAAGATAGGACAAATCAAAAACTTAAAAAGAATAACATTTACAAAAACATAAGGCTACTAACATTACTGAGGTTTCTAAAGACGGAGTAAGGAAATCAGACTGTAAGAATCATCCTGTTATAACAGAAAACTACAGTCAATGTTTGAAGTAGTATTTTCCAGTACAAGATATTCTTGTTAAAAGGAATGGGACTAGAACAGTCGTCAGGTATAGAAACAGGTCAACATTCTTCAGGAAAGGAGTTAGAGCTGTGAAAAAACTAAATGAAAAAAAAACAGAAAACATAGCTCATATGTAACTTACATATCAATATCTTCCTGAATTTGTTGACAGCCTTGGTGTTAGGCTAGGCAAGTGTTCACAGCAATATTGTTAGTAATCATCTATGGCTTTTAAATATGGTCTTCCAGTTTTTATTTTTTCCTTAGAATATGAGCAAATGTTCAGTTTGGGGGAGATATACTATGTGTTATTGGTTTGGTTTTTAATAGCCTAATTTAAGGGAGTTCCAAAAATTCTAGAAAGTTTTTTCCTTTGTCTCGATCTCTGATTAGCATCARTTCAAGAAGGAGAAATACTGTTTTGGAAACATGTATTAATGTAGGGCTGAAAGACTGGCCTACTGCATGCAATCAGTGTTTTGCAGAGTTGGTGTACATATGAAATAAAACAATTTCAAATAGCATATATTTGACTCCACATCACTGATTTCTTCTTAAGTGAGAATTTGAATGATAATGTTCTGAATATTTGTTGTATTATGGAGTGAAGCTAAGCTCTGAAATAGACACAAGAGAATTTTATTCTTGAGTGCTATTAGTCCTGTTAAATCACATGGGGCCACAGCTGAAGTATTTGCAGAAGATGATGAAATACAAATCATTTAAAAATATGTAGTAAAACGTAATATTTCATTTTCTCTCTTTTCTACCCAATTTGTAATCCAATAAGGCCCTGATGGGAGGAGTCCAATTGTAAGAGGCAGTTCAGTATCTTAAATAAACTTATTGGGAAGCTTACTTGAGTCAACTCAAATATCACTTGTTACCAGTGTGCTCATAATAAATGAACAAATGGACTAGCTTTCCTTGAAGAAAGCTGGAAGGTGTAATACACAATTTTTCAGCTTTCAACTGGMCACTAGATTAAGACTCGACTCAACTGAAAAACCAATGTGACGTGCCTTGCACTTCAATGAGAGCACTGCCACATGACATGAAATGCCTTAACACTTTCACTTAGTTTGTATAATCAATATCCACTAAGTACCATTCTCATAGACTATTCCTTAAAGACTTCTTTAAAAACAGTAATATATTAGTACCTTTTAAATATTTTTAATACTTACTAAAGACTAAACTATGCTTTAGCCACCATCCTGAACAGTATGCAATGTAGACCACATTATATAAGAAAAAGTCGCACATCAGAATTATGCACCAAATTTTAAATTTAGTTTATAGATTTATAAAAATATTTTGAAAACAGACATAATCTGCCTACATTTTTGAAGAAGATCCTATGTTTATTCTAGAAATGAATATGAAATATATTAGTCATGAAATTAGCTCCTGATATTCAAGGAGTAAGCATAATAGATGATGCTTAAAGCTAAAACCTCCCATTTTGGCCAAACTCTTATCTTCAGGTGAGCACAATGTACTGAATTCATCTCTGACATGACACATTTAAATATTGCAATATCTAGGTACTGCTACGGCTTTGTGCCTGTGTTTCAGTGGCCTTCTGGCATATGTTGTTCATTTTTTAAATGCTAGGCATGGGCATGTCTGAAGGAAAAATGGTTCAGTTCTGAAAGATGCTAAAATGTCCTCAACTTTCTCTAATTTCAGTGAGAATAATAACAGTGGGAATAATCCAGTGGGGATCTAGAATTGGATCATTACTGAACATTCAAATAGTTATGTTCTGCAGCTTCACTTGTAAGACTCAAATACTGCAATGCAAACCAAGGGCAGTATCCACTGTATGCATTCCTGTTGATTTTTAACTTTAATTTTTTGCACCATCGAAAATAACCAGGAACTTATGATGGAAATAATGACAGCTGACAAGAACTCATAATCCTTCTGAAGCCAGAAATTCATCAAAATGTTTTAGCACGAACAGCACAATATTTTTTGTATGAATAAATAAAAATTCTTGTAAAGACACCAGAGATCATTCTATTTTGCATGACACAAATAAAACTGTCCTCACAAAATTGTAATCTTACACAATTTATGGTAGTTTCCCATAAATTACTTGGGTATATTGGAATCTTGTTAATAATTAAAAGTCTTTTACTTTTACAACTCTCAAATAAGTAAGAGTAAATAATTTCCAGTCTTCATCTGACATGACATCTAACCAATACAGGCATCAAAAAATAAATAATTTATGAAAAATATTTATTTAAAGAGCTGTAATTTACCTTGCATTTACCATATGCCATTCATCCAAGTATCAATATAAAATATTCATTAGAGAAACTCATTAAAACAAACTTCTATACAATGAAGTGATGGGCCAACAAAAACCATCAATCATCACAGGAGTTTAAATTGTTATTAGTGCATATAGATAAACTAATATTTCAAAGTAAAAAATTATGAATATTTTCACTTTTACCCTGGAATGATCAGGGCTACATTCAAGTTTTTTCTTCACCTATTTCATGATGGCCAAGTGACTAGTGACAGAACACAGAGATCTAATTTATTAATGATGAATAAATCTGTTGTAATAATTAATGGGAAATCTATAGCTAATCTTAATGGAAGAATAGCTAGGCATGTAATGATATTTAAGTTTGGCATAAAAGATCGTAATGCAGTTGTCCTGGCTGCATGCATTGCAAGCAGAACAACTATTTCTGAACATACACAATTCTAGATTAATGGAAGGATACAAAGCATCAAACCAGTGCAGGACTCTCCACACTTGAAGATAAGGAATCTCTTATAATCCTAATACATTGTTTTAAAGCACAATCTCAGTTTAGTGAGATGATTTAAATGTGGTTAAGTTTCTGGAAGAGTGTATGCTATCAATATCCTCCAGTGAAAAATAACAATCATCTTGTGCAAAATTTCTTTAATGTAAGCAAATAACATGACTTCAGGTGTGAATACATAAAATGTAGCATGACAAATCAATATATACAAGTGATTCACATAAAAAAACTCTGTATCTCACTTCCATATAGTCTTGCACGCATCCATTAAAAAGTTCTGTTAAATATCTGCTTCACATAGACTGCATTTCTATTTCACTGTTGATCTGTGATTAAATGTTCTAATAAAATTAACTGGCTTTCCTACAAACAGAACATCTGGAGCAATGTTTAATTTAATGTCAAACATATACAGGAAACACCTGTCTAGGTGAAGTAATTTTTTCAAAAATGACATTAATCCATCTGTTGTGGAAATGCATGTCACAGTTGTCACATTAAAAAGCAATATCAACAAACACAGAAACCCTAAATTACTCTGGAGCCTAAGTCTTCTAAAATTAACAAAAAATTCATTAATCCAAATTTTACCCTGTCAGTCTGATTTCATACTGAATAAGATCTCTCTCTTTTCTTCAGATTAAGAATGTCTTTCAATTATTACACTGTAAAACTTCCAGATGTGAAATTAAGCTACATAATTAGAAGATTAAAAGTTCTGATGTTACTATTCCTAAACACCTGTACAAAATAATGCCATAAAAGCCTTTTAAGATAAGTGAAATGCATTGTACATAAAAAGGAGAACATGGAAATAAAGTAAGATATACGTGGTACTTAAAAATAGGACATACTAGATATATTGAATAAGATTGTATAACTTGTTCAGAAGTATTAAAAAGTCTTATATGGAAAAAAAAATCATACTTCATGGGCTTTTTCCAGTATTTATTTTCTCCAGGAAATTAGTGCAATGGGTACTATATATTTTTAAGTAGCTATTTGGAAGATAATAGCAAAAGAAATGAGAAATAACTCTAATATCTCAGCTAGATATGTGGCCTTTATGACAAAGAGTTCCCCTGCCTAAAAGTTCTCCACTATGTTACCAACTTTCCACCAAAAAAAAGGCTCCAACCAAGATGACTTCTTCACTTCAAGCAAAATTTATTAATACCAATAATAATAATAATAATAATAATAAAATTATTAAGAAAAAAAGAGAGAGAGAGATTCCTGCCTGGAGGAATATTATGGTAAGTATTTTGAAGAAACTTCATATAAGCAAAGTTTAATAATTATACATCACAGAGAGTATTGACATTTCTTCTGCCTCATCTCATACTTGCCCACTGTCAGAGACAAAATAAGTTACTAGCTAAAGTTTTATTTGACATCTTCAGCAGTGTGTATGCTCTTCTGTTTCCCATTTCACTCACTTTTTGTTCAGGGATAATATTAGGTGCTATTTCATTGATTCATTTCTCCTGTATTTCCAAACAAAATACTTTGCATCTTATAAATACAATCCGAATTATATAGTCATCTAACAGGATGGCCATCTGAGATGAATTAAGAAGAAAATTAATAAGGAAAAAGTATGGATAAAACCAAAATGTGTATCCTGAAAGTATTTTGGGAATGACGCTGGGATTGAAATATCTAGATCTTCCTATATCATTACCTGATGAGCAACATGAGGATGGGAAAATGGGGGTTTGGGAGGGTCTACCTGGACAGCCAAAGCCATGTTGAGACCTACAAAGCCACATGTAAGAATAATAAGGTAAATAGCAATCTCTACTTGCATGTCAAGGGGTCTCAGAAAAGACCATGAGGCTTATGCCTTACATGTTCCTGTTTTCAGGAGAGTGAGAGAGTTCCTTGACCTTGCAAGGGACAAGCAGAAAAATCAAGCTGGAAGCGTCAGAGGAGTCAGCGGTACCGTATGTGCTGGACTTCCACCAGAGAGTAAGTGGGTTTATGGCCTTATCACACCATAATAACCTTGCTGAAATGTAGCAAAAGCAGAAAATCTGGTATGATTGACAAGTTAAGGCTTAGACATATGAGGTGGGGCAAAAGGTCATAGTTCTGATCCCAGCTTGGCAGGAAAACTGTAAACAGACTAGGAGGGACCATTTAACAACATTAGACAGGTCAACAATATTATCTACATCATACAGCTTCCAGAGAGAAACTGGAAGCACAGACTCTACAGTTTTAAGGCTTGCAAGTTCTAGCAAGGACTAGAATTTTCTTCACTAGATGTAGGCCCAACATGAAACAGAGGTAAAATTCATAATGGATTGAATAAGGAAAGCAAAAAATAACATGGTAAAGAAAAAGATTTCCCCACTGCAAGTTATATCTATGCAGCATGTTCAGAAGACAGTGATGCCAAGTTCTGTCATTGATGTGCTCCAGACAAGCCAGGGCAGAACTCAGCAATAAAGCCTCAGGTGAAGCTTGACTCTTCAGAGATACAATTATAAGATGAGACAGTAATATGAACGGGAGGCACTATGTAACTACACCTTATAAGCTGGATCTAAGGTCTAATATTACATAATGTTATAACCATTTCTGACAAAGATATTTTCTGAAGGTATTTACAGATATTTGCTGTTCTATAGCAAGGTTATTTGGAATAGGGACTCAGGACTGAATTGTGCTTCTTATATTAGTGTCAGAAAAAGTGGTCCTGAAAATAACCCATCAAAGACAAAAATATTTATATGAAAGAAAATAACCTAACAATGCTCTCAGACCTTCTGAATGTTGGATGACTGTTAAAAGATTCCTACTAGGCATTTCTAGTTATCATCATGGTGTTATTAAGACCAAATATACATAATTAAGACTAACAGCCCCACCACCTCAGAATAAACAAATTATACTTTTCTATGTGAGATCATTCTTCTTGCTTTTCTTCAAAAATATTAGGTAGCTTAGGAAGTCTGCAACTACCACATATGGCAAACTATGATGTGACATCAGATGGGATTAAGAGAGACACAGTAAGAAAAGTTTGAGGGGGTCACACTATTTAAGTGTTAAATCTAAATGACTCACAAGTAGAAAAGAAATCTACCTCTGAAGCTATAAATAAATTATCTGGAGGAGTGTGGTTCTGAGGGTGGAATTCTGAGGGTTCTGAGTGCAGCTAACAGAGGCAGCAAACAGAGGCAGCAGTTTGCGCAGCAGTGTTTGGGCTTTGACTAAAACTTGAGGATCTTGTTGGAAGTTGTGGGCTTTCTGAGGACCCCYRAGGAACTAGAAGGTGGTTGTTGTGAACAGRAAAGGGGATGCTAGGCAAGGACAACTGCAGGAGGCCTTGGCTTCTCCTGGGAGAAGCTCTAGTAGGAGCAGCTGCTGGTAACGAGCTCTCTTGGTTGCCTCTGACCAGGGGGCCTTTGATCCAGGTGGCCCTTGATTAGGGCAGGTCAAGCACCCTGGGAGTCAGTGCTAGGGAGAGGCCTRTATAAGAGCCAGGCCTAGAGTGCAGCTCCCAGAGGCAGTGAACAGGTGCAGTGGTTTGTGCATGAAGGTGCCCTTGTTTCTGATCCCTCCAGTGTACGCTTCAAGCATGGTTATGACATGCTGCAGAGCACATTCCCCAGTGCCTGTTGGAGTTGCTGTGTTGGCTGTGTCAGAGGCTGGGACCCAGACCGACCCTCTGACAGCAGATGCAGCTCTACAGGTCTCAGGCTGCAGGGAGTGCTTGGGGCCTCTCCGGGAGGCCTGGGCTGGCAGCCAGCTCTCCTGCAGGAGGTGTGCTGCTGTTGATGAGCTGTGTTGTCAGGTAAGGGAGTTACAGGAGGAGGTCAGTAGGCTGTGCAGCATCCGAGAAGCAGAGCAAGAGATAGACAGGGTATTCTCGGAGACTGTGCAGCTTCGGGAGTCCCAACCCCTCACAGCAGTGGAGTTGCCGGAGGGCTCTGTGCCRTGTGAAACGGTACATCCTAACACTGTAGAAGATGGCTGGAAACTGGTGTCTGCTTGTGGGAGGAGAAAGGCTCCTACTCCTCCTGAAGACTTGCAGCTGAAGAACAGGTTTAGTGCCCTCCAGGATGAGGAGGAGATGGGCATGGCTCCAAGGGGAGTAACTGGGACAACAGACCCTGTGCCTTGCTGGAACGCTCAGAAGAAGCGGCGGGTGATTGTTGTGGGGGACTCCCTGCTGCAGGGGACGGAGGCACCTATCTGCCGACCTGACCTCATGTCTAGAGAGGTTTGTGGCCTGCCAGGGGCTCGCGTACGAGACGTCATGGAAAGACTGCCAAGGCTTGTCCACGCTTCGGACTATTACCCACTGCTGCTCTTCCATGTGGGTGCTAATGACACCAAGGGCAAACTGGAGACCATCAAGCAGGATTTCAGAGCTCTGGGGATGGTGGTCAAGGGTCTGGGAGCCCAGGTCATCTTCTCCTCAATCCTGCCAGTGAGGGGGATGGATGAGAAGAGGAGGAGACGGACTTTCCAAGTTAATGACTGACTGTGCTACTGGTGTTGGCAACAGGGTTTTGGTTTCTATGACCATGGGACCCTGTCTGAAGATCGACAACTGATGGTGAGAGATGGGATCCACCTCACGAGGTGGGGCACGTGTCTTTGCCAACAGTTTGGACAACCTGGTAAGGAGGGCTTTAAACTAGGAAAGATGGGGGAAGGGGAGAGTTATAGTGCCAGGGTAGCTGGCAAAAGACTGCTCAAGTCGGGATGCCTCCAGCAGGTGAATGCAGCCAGGGAAGTGCGCGTGGGATGTGGCTACGGAAGACCCTCTTGTATCCCTCCTG